>NW_027069515.1:1981686-2059000 GCF_002906115.3 Quercus suber | reverse complement strand
TATGCCTTAAAAACGTTCGGGAAGAATGCTCTTCTCTGGAAAATCAGCTGTCTGAAATGCATGAATTTTTGATAGATATAGCTGTTAGAGACATTTTCACAAAAACTCAGTATGAAGCCTGGATAGAAGATCTACTCCAGCAACTTGCTGAGCTTCACAAGAAGCATCTTAATGATGAGGCGGTACATGATCGTTGTCTTGCAAGTGAAGCCCATTACAATGAAGAGAATGCTAGATTGTTGACGAGCCTTGACTCCTTAAAGTCTGAGCTAGAAGCCTCTATTGCTGAGAACAGGGTACTACTTGATAAAATCAGCGTCATAATTTATGAGCTTGAGGAATACAAGAATAGGGCTGAAAATGTGGAGGCCACTTTGAAAGGGGAGAAAGGTCGGCATGCTCTTGAGGTTGAAAGTCTGGAGCAGAAGTTAGTGAATTCTGAAGAAAAGGTTGATAACCTAATGTTCGCCAAGGAGGAACTAGAAGTCAAATACAAAGAAGAGAATGCTAGATTGTTGACAAGCCTTGACTCCTTAAAGTCTGAGCTAGAAGCCTCTACTGCTGAGAACAGGGTACTACTAACTTATGAGCTTGAGGAATACAAGAATAGGGCTGAAAATGTGGAGGCCACTTTGAAAGGGGAGAAAGGTCGGCGTGCTCTTGAGGTTGAAAGTCTGGAGCAGAAGTTAGTGAATTCTGAAGAAAAGGTTGATAACCTGATGTTCGCCAAGGAGGAACTAGAAGTCAAATACAAAGAAGAGAATGCTAGATTGTTGACAAGCCTTGACTCCTTAAAGTCTGAGCTAGAAGCCTCTACTGCTGAGAACAGGGTACTACTTGATAAAATCAGTGTCATAACTTATGAGCTTGAGGAATACAAGAATAGGGCTGAAAATGTGGAGGCCACTTTGAAAGGGGAGAAAGGTCAGCGTGCTCTTGAGGTTGACAGTCTGGAGCAGAGGTTAGTGAATTCTGAAGAAAAGGTTGATAACCTGATGTTCGCCAAGGAGGAACTAGAAGTCAAATACAAAGAAGAGAATGCTAGATTGTTGACAAGCCTTGACTCCTTAAAGTCTGAGCTAGAAGCCTCTACTGCTGAGAACAGGGTACTATTTGATAAAATCAGTGTCATAACTTATGAGCTTGAGGAATACAAGAATAGGGCTGAAAATGTGGAGGCCACTTTTAAAGGGGAGAAAGGTCGGCATGCTCTTGAGGTTGAAAGTCTGGAGCAGAAGTTAGTGAATTCTGAAGAAAAGGTTGATAACCTGATGTTCGCCAAGGAGGAACTAGAAGTCATATACAAAGAAGAGAATGCTAGATTGTTGACAAGCCTTGACTCCTTAAAGTCTGAGCTAGAAGCCTCTACTGCTGAGAACAGGGTACTTCTTGATAAAATCAGTGTTATAACTTATGAGCTTGAGGAATACAAGATTAGGGCTGAAAATGTGGAGGCCACTTTGAAAGGGGAGAAAGGTTGGCATGCTCTTGAGGTTGAAAGGCTGGAGCACAAGTTAGTGGATTCTGAAGAAAAGGTTGATAACCTGATGTTCTCCAAGGAGGAACTAGAAGTCAAATCTATTTTACTTAAGGCCAAGGTGGATGAACAGCATGCTCATATAACCTTGCTGGAAGGATATAATGATGAACTGATAATGCTGCGGAAGAAATGTAGTGAACTTAGCCAGAGGCTTGCTGAACAGGTTTTGAGGACAGAAGAGTTTAAGAACTTGTCCATCCATTTGAAAGAGCTTAAAGACAAGGCTGATGCGGTTCGTGAGAAAAGAGAACCTGAGGGACCACCAGTTGGTATGCAAGAGTCATTGAGAATTGCATTTATCAAAGAACAGTATGAGACCAAGCTGCAAGAATTGAAACATCACCTTTCCATCTCCAAAAAACATAGTGATGAAATGCTGTGGATTACAAGACGCAATCAATGAGGTTGAGAATAAGAAGAAATCTGAGTCTTCTCACTTAAAAAGAAATGAAGAGCTGGGGTTAAGGATCTTGGAATTGGAAGCTGAGTTACAGTCTGCACTTTCTGAAAAGCGTGAACTAATGAATGCCTGTGACCTGATGAAGGCTGAAAAGGAGTGCTCATTTATAAGCCTTGAATGCTGTAAGGAAGAAAAGCAAGAGCTTGAAGCGTTTTTGCAAAAATGCAATGATGAAAAATCTAAAATTGCAGAAGAGCTTACCTTGATGAAAGATTTACTAGAAAGTTCTGCATCCCATATTAATGTTCAGAAGGAAGGCTCTGGTGGATTACTCAATGTGGATTGCACGCCTGATGAGCCAGTTGGAAAGCTTCACCAGAAAAATCCGATTTTGGGCATTCCAAGCAATGGAAGAATAAGTATAGATGTGGCTCCCAGGAATAGTCCAACTGAGGAACCATTTTGTAAGCTCTCAGACAAAGATAATTCAATGGATTGTGAGGAAGCAGAATATGCATGTACGATTCCAGCTAATGAAACTGACCTCATGAATGTGCACCCCATGCAGGTATTTCTTTCTTCTTTTTAATTTTGTGTGTGTGTGTGTGTGTTGGAATCACCCTTTCCAGATTAATTATTATACTTCATTGTTATCTGTATAATTCAATCAAATAGATATTATAGATTATGTGTTGGTTTATATAGCTTATTTTCATTGGATTATTTTGTTTAAAAATAAGCTGGGTAAAAAGTACAATTGTACCTAAAAAGGCAAGACTTTAAAAAATTGTACATAAGAAAATGAGCACTTTAAGTCCAAAAAAGAAAAAGAAAAAAAGAGAAGCTAAACCAATTTATATGTCATACATCATCCTGATATTTAATTCTCCACCTTTTGGCCTTCAGCAGAGAATGTTTTTAGAGCATAATGGAATCTTGTAACTTGTCTGGTCTTTTATTTGTTTATTTATTTTTATTGGCAAGTTACATTTGCACCTGGTGGGTTGAACCCACAACCTTACCCTCTATCTTGCTTTTATAAGGGAAAGAGTTGCCAATTGAGTTAGAGCTCATAGGCAACTTGTCATGTCTTTTATACTGGTATAAACATCATGTAGTGGACATGCAAATATAATCACAGTTAAAAATAAAAAGAAGAAAAAATGAACAAATTTATGCTCGGCTTTTCTCCTATTTGGTTGGAGTTCATGCTTGGGTTGCTTTTGCCGAAGGGCAATTAATGTTGAACTATAATTTTTGCTGTTTGGGTTACTGAGGTCAGACAAGGATTTGGTTATCTCTAGAGACCATGAAAGGATTTTTAGTTGCTTGTGCTTTATATGTTCCTAAAGGAGTGGAATTGTTGAACTTAGTAGTCAACGGCAATTGGGCAAAAATAATTTCTTATATAATAAGCGATTTTTCCCCATAAAGTCTCATGTCCAGCTATCCATAGATTAGGCAACTCTAGAGACATCTTTGCATAAACATGTGAGCATTTTGGAAAAAATTTGTGTGTCACTAAATGCCTTCTTAGCTCTAGGGATTTGATGAAATGAAACTCAGCAGCTTGGAAAGTTCATGTTATAAATCAGTATGTAAATTACTTTTCTGAGGAAGATGACTGTAAGTTGATTATGTTTCCATCTTCAATATTTGGCATTTTATTTCTCTCCTGTTGCTTAAAATCTTCAGTTTCTCTGTGATGTATTAAGACTTGCTTGTCATGAATTAGGTAGTAGTTTTGTGCATTTCTTAAAAAATTATGTTTGTTAGCTTCAAATTAGATGTGCGTGTATGTATGAAGAAAAGATTGTTTACTTATATTGTTCATCCATTATGTGTATTCTTTCATATGACAGATTGAAAACTTGCTCTCTAACAAGTTACATGAATAATCATTTATCAGGACATTCTTCTATCTGGGGGTGGAAATTGTATTCAAAGTCATGCACTTGTAAATCAAGAAGACTTGCTGCATCCTGACACAAATCATTTGGCTCTTACCAATGATCACTTTAAAGCTCAGAATCTGAAGAATAGCATGGACCACTTGAATAAAGAGGTATACATTTTGTGTAATGTGAAGGAAAATGATGCCTTTATATCACTTGTCGCATGGCATGGTGAAACATATATAACATTTATTTCGTCCTTTATAGCTGCTAGGTCCAGACATTAAATTTGCTAACTGTAGTTTTCTGCTAAGTATATTGTCTGAGACAGTCTTTCTAATTGTAGTTTTCTGCTTGCAGTTGGAAAGAATGAAACATGAGAATACAATTCTTCCCCAAGATGATAATGATTTTTTCTCAAAATTTCCAGGTTTACAAAGAGAACTAATGCAATTACGTAAGGTAAATGAATTTGCAGCCTTTACCATCTTACAACATGCTAGTGCCCTATTCTAGACACTAATTTCTACTTTCCCAGGCAAATGAAGAGTTGGGAAGCATATACCCATTATACAATGAATTTTCATCTAGTGGTAATGCATTGGAAAGAGTGCTTGCATTAGAAATTGAGCTTGCTGAAGCACTGCAGGAAAAGAAGAAATCAAGCATCCATTTTCAGAGGTACATTATCCCTTACATACCTGGCTAACCGACTACCTGTTTGCATTGTTGGGAGCACACATTGTTTGGGGCTCTCAAAATTTATATTCTTTTTTGCTTTTCTTTCCGATATTGAGGTCTTTTACCTTGTCTTGCCACACTTCAAATCTTAAGTACTAGCAAGTGCTCAAAAACAGTATTGTAGGAGGCTTATCACTTCAAAAAGTTTGATGTGCCACCTCAACTTAAAATGCTTATGCCTATGCCACAAACTATTAGGTTCATAATTCATGCTACAGATGTGTGTGCACTTGTGTCATTCTAGTCTAATGAAATTTGTTCTTGATATTCATTTTATTTTCCCTACTGGTCTAGAGATATGATGATTCAATCATTATATGCTACTTATTCATACGTATAGTCCTTCCAACTAAAGGAATAATAATGTTCACTCTACATCCATTATATGGAATAATGTATTTCCCGGATCTGGTGGTGTTTTGGCACTGCCTCTTTCAGTGCTCTTTTCTGCCAGCCGTTATTGCTAGTTGCCGTTAATGGTCCTGTTATTGTTTCTTGTGTGCAAAATTATACCAATTCAAATTTTAAAGAAATCTTGATAAATTACCACTTGATTCCAAAAACTTATGCTATTAAGAAAGGGTAAATCTACCGCTTGATCCCCAAAGTTGAAGTTGTTTAGAAAGGACAAAAAATAATTTAATCATTATTCTAACATTTCTCTTCATATATGGCCCAGATTCCCCTTTAATAAGTGGGGCTCAACACATGGATTTTTAAAATTTAATTGGAGGTAGAGTGGAGACAGGATTTGAACCCATAACCACCTACTTTGATTTTGATACCATGATTAACTACCACTTGATCCCAAAAGCTTAAGTTGCTAAAAAATAGTAAATTTAATCATTTAGCCATTAGTCTAAAAAATCCATTGAGTTTGAGAGTTGATATGGGTTTATGTACTTGTCGGCCCTCTCTACCCACTAGCATAAGCTTTTGGTTAGGAGGCTCTAATATGGTTCCAGTTTGTTTGTCTTGTTTCAGTTTCAGTTGGGCCATCAGGTGTGTTTGTCTCAGTTTTGGTTACTGTTGGGTGTGGATGTGAGGTTGGGTGTAAAGGAATCCCACATTAGTTGGGTTTGGGACTTGATAAGCTTATGTACTAGTTTGGAGTTTGGACTCTCCACCTACTCTCTTAAATTTTGGGTTGTCTCGATTACTTTCCCATGATATCCCATTTTGCGATGTTATGCCTTTTTCTTTTTTCTTCTATTTGCTTGCATAGTAGCATGGCTTTCTAGATTTTTCATTCTTTCTTTGATTGGTATTATGTTCTCTTGAATTGGGCCCCTTCAAAACCTGGAGGGTATCTCATTCATGCTTGCTGGCTTTAAGGCCTCCTGTGATCAGGCCAAGGACAAGTAAATCTTAAAGGATATATCACTACTTAGTGATGTATGGTGGCATTCTGGTACATGGCAGATATGAGTATTTGCTGCTGGATCCACCCAGTGTACATTCTCTTTTGGGTCAAACAAGTTGCCAGCTGGCCAGACAGCCAGGTGATCCTTAGATCTAGTGTAGCAATCAATCTGGTATTCTATTGGGATCCTTGCCTAGGATTTATATATATATATATATATCAACTATTGTGATAATTTATTGGTCACAAAAGCATACGTATGAGATAATGCATACACATTGCATTCTTGATTTTTTCCTTTTTGACATTTTTTAGAAAACTTTGTTATGGTGTAGTTATTCATAGATCTATCATTTAGGATACTGGGTTAGTTTGGTCTGCAACTACAAGTCCTACATGTACTGTTTACTTTAGTAGCCTGGAATTAATTCTTCCAAATTGATGGATCCACATTCGCCACCCTCCATTTCCGCTGAGTTCTTTCTGCAGATACACTGCACTTTACAGCCCACCGCCTTGAAATGAATGCTTACTGCTTTGATGTTTCTTCAGCCTGCAATACTGCCTAAAATAACACAACTAAAACCAGAAATTTCGGAATACAATGTTGTTATAGCTAGCCTGATAAAGGATTCATCTTTTTTTTTTTTTTTTTTTTTTTTTGCCGCATCAAAAGATTCATCTAATTAGTTAACATGATATTCTCCTCCTGTGATCCAGCTCTTTCTTGAGACAACACAGCGATGAGGAAGCAATATTCCATAGCTTTAGAGCTATCAATGAGCTAATAAAAGACATGTTGGAGCTTAAGGAAAGGTACACAGGTGTAGAGACTGAGCTAAAAGAGATGCATGACCGTTACTCTCAATTAAGCCTTCAATTTGCCGAGGTTGAAGGAGAGAGACAGAAACTCATGATGACTCTTAAAAGTGTTAGGGCATCCAAGAAGACCCTACTCTTCAATCGCTCATCATCCGCCTCCCTTGGTGACGATCCCTCATAGCAACACAAGTGACTATTGATGTCTTCCTTGTTTGCATGGTCCCAGAAACCATCCTGTACCGAGCTAAGAAGTTAATGCCCCCACGGATAGATAGACAGTCAACATTCATGAACTCGGGAGCTACTGCAATGGTCAACCACTTACGAGCTTGGTATAGGATGTCAAAAGCTAAGTAGCAGGTACTTTGTGTAAATAATACTGTGTTTTCCAGCCATTTCATAGGTTACTTGCTAGTATAAAAAATATAGATCCCTGTAACATCTTGGCTTTGTTTTAATTTTGGCCTTGCCTAGCTGGTGCAATTTATTCTGCTGTATAGTAAATCAAAAAGTTTTTGACTCAAAATAATTCTATTTAAATATTCAGAAGAATTACAAGGAATATTTTTGTCCACTCCCCCCCTCCCCCCCCTTTCTTTTTCTTCTTATTTCTTTCCACCTTTCCTTTTCTTGTTGCTGGAAATGTACCATTGCATTCAGACGATGTTATTTTTCTATTTTCTATTTTCGGCTAATAAGAACATCCTCTGGTTTTGAATTTTGATTTTTGCTGGATGTTGGACATTGCATTCAGAATTACGTTACACAACTTGTACCCTATATTGGTAGTGATGAGGGTAGGATGCTTATTGTGCAGAGTATCTTGCCAATTTTAATGAACTCCACTTAAGTTGAAAAGTGGTAAAACAAATAAGTACTCCTTTGTTTCATTTTCATTTTGTGGGATAAGTTACACATGCACTCTTAAGAGTCTTGAACCCATGACCTCATATTCCACCTAGCACTAATAGGGAGAGATGCTATTTGTGCTAGAGCTCATGGGCTGTGTGTTGTTTGATCTAAAAGAAGTTGAGAAACCGAACCAACTTCTAAAAATTGGGTTGCACAAGCCCTATCGTGAGTGGCCCAAAAGACACAGTTGTAATCGTTGTTTCTTGTTTGTATCAAAACTGACCTAATTGACCAAACTTGGTTTGAAGAGTTTGAACAGGATCCCTCTCCCCTGCATAAAAAATACTCCAACCAAATTGATTTGGTTAATAGTAATACAAATTTGAAATTCCATTTATCAATAGTTGCAATCATGGGGAGGGGTGTGAGTGTATGGAGATTTGGAAAATTATTAGGTGCTTTAAGCCATTTGATATATATAAATTAAAAAAATTTTAAAAAAAAAAGAGAAAGAAAAATTCATCTATATTTATATAATATCTAAAAGCTGAAGCATAACATTTATTGTTGTTATGCTTTAGTTGGGCCACAACAGTATAGCCATTCAGTCCATTTCAGTCAATTCGGTCCAATTTGGTACATTCCAGTTTACTTTGGTCCATTTAATCCAATTCGGTCTAATTTGGTTCATTTCGGTCCATTTTAGTCAACTCAGTCCACTTAGGTCCATTTTGGTTAACTTCGGTCCATTTGATCCAATTTGGTCTACATCGGTCCATTCGGTCCACTGTGGTCCATTCGGCAATTTCAGTCCATTTTAGACTAATTGGACCTTAAATTGATTCTTTTTGTATGTTGTCTTTTTTTGGGCTTAAGAATCCATTTTCTTTCTTAATTTTTGAGTTAAAAAGTATGATATATATTTTTTTTGGGCCAACCTCTTTAGTTTTAGGCTAAAAAACAAAAACGTAATAGACATTAGAAGTTAGAGATATAGAATCTAAAAAAATAATAAAAATGATAATTATTCAAAAGATTATTTTAAAATTCAAGTTTCAATAATATAGGTATTATACTTATATTTAGAAAGAAAAAAATGTCTAATCTTATATAACAATTTAAACTTAATGTAACATATTACAAGTGTTCATTGGAATGGCGTGTACATTTTTTTTAGTACTCTTGGATATGTTCAAACTAGTCAACTGAATATGATATATATATATATATATTTTTTTTTTAATAAAAAAAATCATTTGAACCTTCTCCATTTATATAAAAAATATTATAATTATGTAATTTAAATATTTTTATTAAATTATATATATGCTACTAGGTATTGTTGTTGAATGCAAAATAAATTATATGCTCCATCACATAAAACTAATAAAAATATAAATTACTTTTAAATAACACATGCGCTATTTAACCTACAAATTTTACATTGTATTTCTATATAATAATTATATTACATTTTCTCACACTAACGCTTAAAAAGTCAGGTGAGAATTAACTTTTGTATTAGGTAGTATGCTTTTATAGCTTGGAGTACCATGTCACATATATGTAATTCCAGAATAACTGATAATTACTCCACTTAGCCTAACATTAGTGTATGCAGCATGGGCATTCTGGTCTGGAAGTTATATATTTTTCATTCCTGCCACGTGGGAATGCCAATGATGGTATTTCCCAGCCCTCTGACAGCACCATTCTCAGCTTTCTTTGGATAAAAAAAAATTAAAATTTTTGGCTATTGGTATTTTAATTTTTTGGTAAAATGCAATTGGTATTATGTATCAGTTTCATAGGCTTCAAGTTCATTATGTATATGTGCTTATTGAATTTGTCATATTTTATGGTGGATCAGACAAGTCAGCATAAAATTTCCAATATCACTTGAGTAAAAGTTCAAAGGCGTCAGATAATCTGTGTCTTTCCCTCGCAGCATGTTGGACTCAAAAATCAAGATGACTTAAGGAAAAGGGCATTGTTAACAGGACTCATCATATGACAAATTCATTTTGAGTGCACCCCAAGGAAAATAAAGAAATAAAATAAAGGTTAAACATTAATGATGAACTTTGGATCATAACATCATTGAAAACAGGACCAATTCTCTTATCTCCAAATTCATTGTTTATATGTTTGTGTCGGCTATAAACAATATGCCATAAAATGGGTACACATCAAAATTAGTACCAATTTAAAGTCAAAAGATCTGATTTGTTTTCTAAGTTCCAGATTCTGTTGTCATTTTAGAGGAAAGTTAAATCTCCCCTCCATTAACTACAGAGACACCCATTGGAGTAGTTTTTTTAATAGCAATTTGACAGTTGAATTGTCATATAAATGTTGATATAACTTTAGTTTTGTTCTCTAGCGGGGATCATTTGAAAATTGATACTTGATACTACCAGATGTTTCATATTAATCCCATATTGTGGAAAAAAAAAATTAAAATTAAACTAGTTACCATCCTTAATGCGCATTTGATGGATTCTTGCGTATGTACTATGTATATAATTGTTCTGAAAAAATGAGTAACATGACACCATCATATATTCAATCACATCAAAGTACTAAAAAATATATATATAGCAAAGAATTTTATTTTATCTTTAACGTGTGGGAATCGCCAGATAGCAGTGGGCCAATTTTCAGAAATTCAAATCATGGTGTAATTATAATTAATAGTGTCCATGAAGATTAGTGGTTATTCTATAAATTAAAATAAAATAAAATAATATGGGCAAGCAATCATATAAAAAATAAAGTAGTCACTTTCTACACCATTAGAATTTTCAGTTAGATTCAGGTAAAAGGATCTCTCATTGGAAAGTTCCTATTTAGGTGGTTCCTTGCTTTGTCTTCTCTCTACATCAAACAATTTAGAGGAAGTTATCTTTAGTATTTCGTATACTTCTGTTCAGTTACTGCTCTGTGGTTGACATTTTAAGGTATTGGATCTGGATTTCCAATATTATCGGTTGGCAAACACTGTTCTTAATTGGTTCTTCAATGTTTTTGCTGAAGATTTCAGTCATCTTTTGTGGCAAATTGTATTAGAATTGATTTGGTTCTCAATATTTTTTCTTCTTTAATGTTACAAGGAGTTTCCTAGTTGGCTAGTTCTCAGCTCAAAAATCTGTCTATAAGGAAAGAGAAGGCTTTGTGTTAAAAGAGTTCTTGAATCATTGTGGGAATTGAATCTGATTTCTGGTTATGCGAATTTGAGGAGGGTTTTTGGTGGGTGGTTCATCAATGGCTAGTGAAGATTTGATTGAGCTCAAATTCAGGCTTGCTGATGGCACCGACATAGGGCCAACCAAGTATAGTCCAGCTACTACAGTGGCATCTCTCAAAGAAAAAATACTTGCACAATGGCCTAAAGGTTTATAAATCTTTTCTCACCCCATCTGATATGACTACTATCTATGCATCATTAATTTCTGTATCTGGGTTGTTCCAAGTTACTGCCTTTTTGTACTTTGTCAACAACTGTGAACTGTGTATTTTTTGTCTATTGTTTTAGAAACTTACACATGTTATTAGAAACCTTTCATTCTTATATGTGATTTTATATTCATGGGGTTGTTTGTGAGTCTTTTATATGTAAGTTTACCATTCTGCCTTGAAGAGAAATATGTGGTTTTTCTTTTTGACATTACTCCATTCTAATTAGTTGGTATGTTTTCGTTGATTTTCTCCGCAAATTATGTCACTAGCAGTAGGTAGTATCTTTTCCCTTTGATTTCTTTACATCTTATACCGCAGCTGATTGTGAAACTGGCACCTGAAGAATTGGAAACAGCATAGATTAGGGGGACAGGTTGTAAACCTGAATTATTGAAAAAGGATCCTATTGTTATTACTTGTTAGTCTTTAAAATTAATGTGCCTCAATTATTATTATTATTATTATTTTGAGAAACCGGCCTGGAAATCCAGACAGGACTAATATTGAACCAAACCAGATATAAACTAATATTAATGTGCTTCAATTATTGAAAATGATGTTTAGAAATAATGTCGCTATTACCATTATTCATAGTGGAATCCGAGCAAAAATTAGCTGGAAACACTATCCCACTTTCAAGTCAGCATATATGAGATCAATTACAGATAAGAAATGATGCTTGCGAGTTAATATGATTCTATTATTCTAATATGTTAGTGCTCTTTTTGGCACCACACTATGTAGCCCAAACTTCATTTTATTGGTGTTCCACAGTATCTTGCTTTCCATCCAAAAACTAAAATAATTAGATATAGGAAAAAAAAAGTAATCTTGACTAAAATATTGACTTCTTGTGTAGTTCAATGATCACAATACTGTGTTGTGTTGTTAATTTGATTTATATTTTTCTCATGAATATGATGATCTCTCTTTGGTAGAAAAGAAAATGGTCCAAAAACAATAAACGATGTGAAGCTTATCAATGCTGGAAAGATACTGGAAAATAATAGAACAATTGCAGAGTCCAGGCTCCCAGTTGGTGGTCTCCCAGGTGGTGTAATCACTATGCATGTTGTTGTGAGGGCTCCTCTTCCTGACAAAAACAGTGGTAATTCATTAAATCATATGGCACTCAATTTTCACAAGACACTTTCTGATATATTTGTGTATGTTAAAAGTCTCCATGATGTTATGGCATTAATTTGTATATGGGTCAAGCTTGACTTAGCAGCAGAATATGGTGGAAGTTTTATGGATCATGACTAGGATATATGACGGTCTTAATAACAATGATAGTGGGTACACCATAATGAAAAACAGTAACTTTTCTTACCCATTTGTTTTCTGTGCATATGATGCATCTCTATTCGTTAAAATGCCAGTTTTTGATAAAGCATGTAGTAATTTACTTCTTTTTTTTTCTATTGGTGTAGGTTGGGTTGGGTAGGCATTGGTCATTTTCGTTTAGTTTACTTCGTTTAAGAGGAATACAAGCTTCTAGGTGAATTCATTGCTTAAGATGTGGTCCATCTCCATAAACCATCACATATTCTATAGTTGTCTTCAATAGAAAATTACTATTTGATACTCTCAAAATACAATAGAATGATACTCCATACCAATTAAAACAATCCATTGTCATTATATTGCTACATAATATTATTAACATAGAAAATATTAAAGGTTTTAGTATTACCAATTTTATTTATTTAAAAAAAAAAAAAAAAAAAAAAAAAAACTCTTTTGGGGAGCATTTTTTGCCACATTTAGTATTTACCATACTTGTGAACAAACAACACAGCATGCTAGTTATTTGCATTTGGCTTATCCTTAAATAAGGTCGTACTAGTGAACAAAACTTCAATTTTTGTGGGAGTTTGGGAGAAGTATTTATTCTTAACTAGTCCTTCGTAACCAAATCATCACTGATATGAAAAGATTTCAGTCATGGATAAGCATATATAACAAGAAATGGTTGTTGCATTCTATACAGACAAAGTGCATAAGGATTCTCCATCGAAGATATGCTGTTCATGTTCCATCTTGTAGCTCCCAAGTAACAACATCAACACACAGCTTATTATTTCAATTAATGTTAGTGTCTCCATGTGCTTCTGTTAGATACTTGCCGAGATTCAGTTAAGAAACTCGGTCCCTGGTTTTAATCAGATGCAGAAACAAGAAGCTTGGAGGTTCTTTCCCAGACAAACTTTTACTTTGATGTTGTGGTTTTCTTCAGTAACAAACAACACCTTGTGGTCCCTTCATTGCTTGTGGAAGAGGAATTGAGCAAATTGCTGGATTTGAAGCCTCATTTATTATGAGAGTTTTCTTTGCACAATGATGAAAGGAATTAAAAAGAAAAGAAAAGTTACAGAAGAAACAATTATTGGTTTGAGTTGGGGTACATTGTTAAACTGCTTAGAAGAATAAAATTTCACATGACATGTAAACATTAAGATGACCACTACTATGTTCAGCTTTTATCAACTTCATAATTTTATGCTGACTTGTCTGATCCACCATAAAATATGACAAATTCAATAAGCACATATACATAATGAACTTGAAGCCTATGAAACTGATACATAATACCAATTGCATTTTACCAAAAAATTAAAATACCAATAGCCAAAAATTTTAATTTTTTTTTATCCAAAGAAAGCTGAGAATGGTGCTGTCAGAGGGCTGGGAAATACCATCATTGGCATTCCCACGTGGCAGGAATGAAAAATATATAACTTCCAGACCAGAATGCCCATGCTGCATACACTAATGTTAGGCTAAGTGGAGTAATTATCAGTTATTCTGGAATTACATATATGTGACATGGTACTCCAAGCTATAAAAGCATACTACCTAATACAAAAGTTAATTCTCACCTGACTTTTTAAGCGTTAGTGTGAGAAAATGTAATATAATTATTATATAGAAATACAATGTAAAATTTGTAGGTTAAATAGCGCATGTGTTATTTAAAAGTAATTTATATTTTTATTAGTTTTATGTGATGGAGCATATAATTTATTTTGCATTCAACAACAATACCTAGTAGCATATATATAATTTAATAAAAATATTTAAATTACATAATTATAATATTTTTTATATAAATGGAGAAGGTTCAAATGATTTTTTTTATTAAAAAAAAAATATATATATATATATATCATATTCAGTTGACTAGTTTGAACATATCCAAGAGTACTAAAAAAAATGTACACGCCATTCCAATGAACACTTGTAATATGTTACATTAAGTTTAAATTGTTATATAAGATTAGACATTTTTTTCTTTCTAAATATAAGTATAATACCTATATTATTGAAACTTGAATTTTAAAATAATCTTTTGAATAATTATCATTTTTATTATTTTTTTAGATTCTATATCTCTAACTTCTAATGTCTATTACGTTTTTGTTTTTTAGCCTAAAACTAAAGAGGTTGGCCCAAAAAAAATATATATCATACTTTTTAACTCAAAAATTAAGAAAGAAAATGGATTCTTAAGCCCAAAAAAAGACAACATACAAAAAGAATCAATTTAAGGTCCAATTAGTCTAAAATGGACTGAAATTGCCGAATGGACCACAGTGGACCGAATGGACCGATGTAGACCAAATTGGATCAAATGGACCGAAGTTAACCAAAATGGACCTAAGTGGACTGAGTTGACTAAAATGGACCGAAATGAACCAAATTAGACCGAATTGGATTAAATGGACCAAAGTAAACTGGAATGTACCAAATTGGACCGAATTGACTGAAATGGACTGAATGGCTATACTGTTGTGGCCCAACTAAAGCATAACAACAATAAATGTTATGCTTCAGCTTTTAGATATTATATAAATATAGATGAATTTTTCTTTCTCTTTTTTTTTTAAAATTTTTTTAATTTATATATATCAAATGGCTTAAAGCACCTAATAATTTTCCAAATCTCCATACACTCACACCCCTCCCCATGATTGCAACTATTGATAAATGGAATTTCAAATTTGTATTACTATTAACCAAATCAATTTGGTTGGAGTATTTTTTATGCAGGGGAGAGGGATCCTGTTCAAACTCTTCAAACCAAGTTTGGTCAATTAGGTCAGTTTTGATACAAACAAGAAACAACGATTACAACTGTGTCTTTTGGGCCACTCACGATAGGGCTTGTGCAACCCAATTTTTAGAAGTTGGTTCGGTTTCTCAACTTCTTTTAGATCAAACAACACACAGCCCATGAGCTCTAGCACAAATAGCATCTCTCCCTATTAGTGCTAGGTGGAATATGAGGTCATGGGTTCAAGACTCTTAAGAGTGCATGTGTAACTTATCCCACAAAATGAAAATGAAACAAAGGAGTACTTATTTGTTTTACCACTTTTCAACTTAAGTGGAGTTCATTAAAATTGGCAAGATACTCTGCACAATAAGCATCCTACCCTCATCACTACCAATATAGGGTACAAGTTGTGTAACGTAATTCTGAATGCAATGTCCAACATCCAGCAAAAATCAAAATTCAAAACCAGAGGATGTTCTTATTAGCCGAAAATAGAAAATAGAAAAATAACATCGTCTGAATGCAATGGTACATTTCCAGCAACAAGAAAAGGAAAGGTGGAAAGAAATAAGAAGAAAAAGAAAGGGGGGGGAGGGGGGGAGTGGACAAAAATATTCCTTGTAATTCTTCTGAATATTTAAATAGAATTATTTTGAGTCAAAAACTTTTTGATTTACTATACAGCAGAATAAATTGCACCAGCTAGGCAAGGCCAAAATTAAAACAAAGCCAAGATGTTACAGGGATCTATATTTTTTATACTAGCAAGTAACCTATGAAATGGCTGGAAAACACAGTATTATTTACACAAAGTACCTGCTACTTAGCTTTTGACATCCTATACCAAGCTCGTAAGTGGTTGACCATTGCAGTAGCTCCCGAGTTCATGAATGTTGACTGTCTATCTATCCGTGGGGGCATTAACTTCTTAGCTCGGTACAGGATGGTTTCTGGGACCATGCAAACAAGGAAGACATCAATAGTCACTTGTGTTGCTATGAGGGATCGTCACCAAGGGAGGCGGATGATGAGCGATTGAAGAGTAGGGTCTTCTTGGATGCCCTAACACTTTTAAGAGTCATCATGAGTTTCTGTCTCTCTCCTTCAACCTCGGCAAATTGAAGGCTTAATTGAGAGTAACGGTCATGCATCTCTTTTAGCTCAGTCTCTACACCTGTGTACCTTTCCTTAAGCTCCAACATGTCTTTTATTAGCTCATTGATAGCTCTAAAGCTATGGAATATTGCTTCCTCATCGCTGTGTTGTCTCAAGAAAGAGCTGGATCACAGGAGGAGAATATCATGTTAACTAATTAGATGAATCTTTTGATGCGGCAAAAAAAAAAAAAAAAAAAAAAAAAAGATGAATCCTTTATCAGGCTAGCTATAACAACATTGTATTCCGAAATTTCTGGTTTTAGTTGTGTTATTTTAGGCAGTATTGCAGGCTGAAGAAACATCAAAGCAGTAAGCATTCATTTCAAGGCGGTGGGCTGTAAAGTGCAGTGTATCTGCAGAAAGAACTCAGCGGAAATGGAGGGTGGCGAATGTGGATCCATCAATTTGGAAGAATTAATTCCAGGCTACTAAAGTAAACAGTACATGTAGGACTTGTAGTTGCAGACCAAACTAACCCAGTATCCTAAATGATAGATCTATGAATAACTACACCATAACAAAGTTTTCTAAAAAATGTCAAAAAGGAAAAAATCAAGAATGCAATGTGTATGCATTATCTCATACGTATGCTTTTGTGACCAATAAATTATCACAATAGTTGATATATATATATATATATANAAATAGACAATACTATAAAGAATTTGAGGGCTTTGGCCAAAGGGTCCTCCTTATGGGAGAGAGAAAATAGAACGTGAAACCAAGAGAGAAAATAGAGTTTTTTGCTTGGGAGGTAACGCAAGGAGAAGAGAGCAAAGTGTTATCACATTTGAGAAGATAGTCAAGGAGGAGAAAGCAAGGTATTGCCGCATTCGAGAAGACACAAAAAGAGTATGTGTGTGAGTAAAGAAAAATAAGAGAGATTTTTCTTTAACTGTGAGACATGCACAAGAAATATTGTAATTAATTTGATAATAGTGGAATTGATCCAGAGTTTGTCCCGTGGTTTTTTTCCCTTCAAGGAGAAATTGTTTTTTTCCCTTCAAGGAGAAAGGGTTTTCCACGTAAACATTTGTGTTTTTATGTGTGATTATTATTTTGGATTGCTAATACTATTGATAATATTATTTGGGATCTAACAATGGTATTAGAGTTTGGTTGATTTAGTGGATGACTCTTTGTGTGAATTAAGATGGAAGAGAACGGATTGCTTTGATTAAGGTGGAGCTATTCCAAGAGGAAAAGAAGACTACTTGATTAAGGTGGAGCTCTCTCAAGAGAAAAGAAGACAATTGAAGACAATTGATGGAATTTGAGTCAAGGTGGAGATTGTTGAGAAATTGTCTCAAATTCCAATTATGACTTGGAAAGTCAATTAGGTTTCCATTTGAAGAAGAAAAAATTAATTTAGATTTCCTTTGTGTGGAAGGAATGACTATTCCTTGGTGTAGAATGAGAGTCTATTCCTTAGTGTGAAAGTAAAGTTTATTCATTGTTAAAGAAGTAATGTATTCCTTATTTAAGAAGGAATAAGAAAATAGTCTTATAAATAGATAATACTACAAATAATTTAAAGGCTTTGGCCCAATGGTCCTCCCTATGGGGAGAGGGACAATAAAGTGTGAAATCAAGAAAGAAAAAAGACATTTTCGCTTGGGAGGTAATGCAAGGAAAAGAGAGTAAAGTGTTGCCGCCTTTAAAAAGATAGTTAAGGAGGAAAGAGCAAGGTATTGCCACATTCGAGAATACACAAAGAGGGTATGTGTGCAAGTAAAGAAAAATAAAAGAAATTTTTCTTTAGCTGTGAGACATACACAAGAAATATTGTAATTGATTTGATAATAGTAAAATTGATTCAAAGTTTTTCTCATGGGTTTTTTCCTTTCAAGGAGAAAGGATTTTCCACGTAAACATTTGTGTTTTTATGTGTGATTGTTATTTTAGACTGCTAATATTGTTAATAATATTTTTTTGGGACCAACAGTGGTATCAAAGCTTGGTTGATTTAGTGGATGACTCTTTGTGTGAATTAAGACGGAAGAGAAGAGATTGCTTTAATTAAGGTAGAGCTATTCCAAGAGAAAAAGAAGACTACTTGATTAAGGTAGAGCTATCCCAATAGGGAAGAAGACAATTAAAGACAAGTGATGGAATTTGAGTCATAGCGGAGATTGTTGGGAAATTGTCTCAAATTCCAATTGTGACTTGGAAAGTTAATCAGATTTCCTAGTTGAAGAAGAAAAAATTAATTTGTGTTTCTTTTGTGTGGAATGAATGACTATTCTTTGGTGTAGAAGGAAAGTCTATTCCTTACTGTGAAAAGAAAATCTATTTCTTATTAAAGAAGTAATGTATTCCTAGTTTAAAAGGGAATAGGAAAAAAGTCTTGTAAATAGATAATACTCAAATAATTTGAGGGTTTTGGCCCAATGATCCTCCTTATGAAGAGAAGGAAAATAGAGCGTGAAATCAAAAGAGAAAAAAGAGATTTTTGCTTGGGATGTAACACAAGGAGGTGAAAGTAAAGTATTATTGCCTTCGAGAAGATAGTTAAGGAGAAGAGTGTAAGGTATTGCAGTCTTCAAGAAAATACAAAAAGAGTACATGTGTGAATAAAGAAAAATAAGAGAGATTTTTCTTTAGCCATGAGACATACATTAGAAATATTATAATTGATTTGATAATAGTAAAATTAATTCAGAATTTCTCTCGTAGTTTTTTTTTCCCCTTTAAGAAGAAAGAGTTTTTTACGTAAATATTTATATTTTTATGTATGATTGTTATTTTAGATTGTTAATTGTTAATAATATTATTTGAGACATAGCATCTTAGTTTTATTTTAATTAATATATAACTTCCAACTTGATTCTAAAAAAATTGATTAATAAATCCAAATTGTTAGAAAAAGAGAAAAAAAAAAAAAATATATATATATATATATATATATATATGTATATCCATGTGCCACACGTAACCACAGACATTCGGCCCAAAGCAGGAAAAAAAAAATCTAAGGCAGCAGCACAGCAAGTCACGACCGTCAATATTGACTCATGCCGTTGCCAATTTGCAAATGCCATCTATGCTGCTTACCTCAACATCCAATCGCAATCCAAATTGAACGTGTATATTATTATTTTATTATTATTATCATTTTCCTCCACAAAAATCATTACTATTATTATTATTTATTAATTTTAAAAAATATTATACTATTTATAAATAAATAAAAATAATATATATTTTTAAAGAGTTTTATCACATATACTCTTGATAATAACTGTTTATCATCAGACCAAAATATTAATAAATTTTTTAATATAAATAATGATTGAATCTTAAACCTCTTATTTAACTATTAAAAATTTTATCAATTAAATTAACTAGAATCAAGACTACGAATAATAAAAATAACATTTATTTGTGCATGAAACGATATATATGATCCAAAAATAGAACGTGGACACAGATCAACGGTCCACGCGTCACAGACCAATGGCACTCCCAAGTGTAATTTTCGGACACAGCTATAGAGAAACATGGAATCATCAATAAAAATAAATTCTAAACTGGATTAGGACTAGTACCTGTACGAGAACTAGGTTGCACCACATCATCGTCAAGCCTCAAGCTTTTATTTTTAATTTTTTTTAATTTGTAGTTTTCGACCAAACAAAGCATTAAAGCTTGTACATGCCCTCTTCATTTTCTAATCTCGTTGCTCAATTGGGTCTCTTGCATTTTTGCTTCATCTTTACCTCTGGTAATGTTTCATTCTCCTGAATTTTTTTTTTTGTTTAATATAGTACTTATAAAGATCTATGTAAATCTTCTTTTGTGCGAATTAGGAATTCCATGTTCAAATATTGGTGATCGGTGAATTTAATTGTCGTATAATTTTCATCATTATTGTTTTTGGGTTCGGTTATGTAATGGGTGTTTGTGATTTTTGAGTTCCTAGTGTTTTTAATTTTTAGGGGGCTTTTTTTTATTAATTTTTAAAAAATGATAATCTAACTGTGTGTGTTCTGGTATTTGTTAGAGTTTAGATTGATAGTGTTTGTGGAAATTTTCAGTTTTTTGATTTGTTATAGTGAATTTGAGAAGGTCAAATAATGTTTGGTTGTTATGTGGGTTTGTTGTGTAATTTAGGGAAAAGGAGGGTGTGATTACTGTTGAGTGATTATGATTTTGAGATGTGTTTTCGTATTCTGAAATGTGGATGAGGCACTGGCAGTATTGCTTAATTCTGGTTCATAACTAAGTGAATATGAGGGCTAAGAGCCATGTAGCTCAACGGGCACCTCCTGGTGTTTGTAACGGAGACAACTATGGTTTGAATCCCCCCTCTCCCATTGTAATTATTGAATTATAAGAAATAAAAAAATTTTGAGGGAAGTCAGTTTAGTTCAATTGGGAGGAGTTTAAAATCATATTCACTTAGTTATGAACCAGAATTAAGCAATACTGCCAGTGCCTCATCCACATTTCAGAATACGAAAACACATCTCAAAATCATAATCACTCAACAGTAATCACACCCTCCTTTTCCCTAAATTACACAACAAACCCACATAACAACCAAACATTATTTGACCTTCTCAAATTCACTATAACAAATAAAAAAACTGAAAATTTCCACAAACACTATCAATCTAAACTCTAACAAATACCAGAACACACAGAGTTAGATTATCATTTTTAAAAAATTAATTAAAAAAAAGCCCCCTAAAAATTAAAAACACTAGTAACTCAAAAATCACAAACACCCATTACATAACCGAACCCAAAAACAATAATGATGAAAATTATACGACAATTAAATTCACCGATCACCAATATTTGAACATGGAATTCGTAATTCGCACAAAAGAAGATTTACATAGATCTTTATAAGTACTATATTAAACAAAAAACAAAAATTCAGGGGAATGAAACATTACCAGAGGGAAAGATGAAGCAAAAATGCAAGAGACCCAATTGAGCAACGAGATTAGAAAATGAAGAGGGCATGTACATGCTTTAATGCTTTGTTTGGTCGAAAACTAAAAATTAAAAAAAATTAAAAATAAAAGCTTGAGGCTTGACGATGATGTGGTGCAACCTAGTTCTCGTACAGGTACTAGTCCCAATCTAGTTTAGAATTTATTTTTATTGATGATTCCATGTTTCTCTATAGCTGTGTCCGAAAATTACACTTGGGAGTGCCATTGGTCTGTGACGCGTGGACCGTTGATCTGTGTCCACGTTCTATTTTTGGATCATATATATCGTTTCATGTACGAATAGATGTTATTTTTATTATTTGTAGTCTTGATTCTAGTTAATTTAATTGATAAAATTTTCGATAGTTAAATAAAAGGTTTAAAATTCAATCTTCACTTATATTAAAAAATTTATTAATATTTTGGTCTGATGATAAACAGTTATTATCAAGAGTACATGTGATAAAACTCTTTAAAAATATATATTATTTTTATTTATTTATAAATAGTATAATATTTTTTAAAATTAATAAATAATAATAATAGTAATGATTTTTGTGGAGGAAAATGATAATAATAATAAAATAATAATATACACGTTCAATTTATGTGATAAAACTCTTTAAAAATATATATTATTTTTATTTATTTATAAATAGTATAATATTTTTTAAAATTAATAAATAATAATAATAGTAATGATTTTTGTGGAGGAAAATGATAATAATAATAAAATAATAATATACACGTTCAATTGGATTGCGATTGGATGTTGAGGTAAGCAGCATAGATGGCATTTGCAAATTGGCAACGGCATGAGTCAATATTGACGGTCGTGACTTGCTGTGCTGCTGCCTTAGATTTTTTTTTTCCTGCTTTGGGCCGAATGTCTGTGGTTACGTGTGGCACATGGATATATATATATATATATTTTTTTTTTTTTCTCTTTTTCTAACAATTTGGATTTATTAATCAATTTTTTTAGAATCAAGTTGGAAGTTATATATTAATTAAAATAAAACTAAGATGCTATGTCTCAAATAATATTATTAACAATTAACAATCTAAAATAACAATCATACATAAAAATATAAATATTTACGTAAAAAACTCTTTCTTCTTAAAGGGGAAAAAAAAACTACGAGAGAAATTCTGAATTAATTTTACTATTATCAAATCAATTATAATATTTCTAATGTATGTCTCATGGCTAAAGAAAAATCTCTCTTATTTTTCTTTATTCACACATGTACTCTTTTTGTATTTTCTTGAAGACTGCAATACCTTACACTCTTCTCCTTAACTATCTTCTCGAAGGCAATAATACTTTACTTTCACCTCCTTGTGTTACATCCCAAGCAAAAATCTCTTTTTTCTCTTTTGATTTCACGCTCTATTTTCCTTCTCTTCATAAGGAGGATCATTGGGCCAAAACCCTCAAATTATTTGAGTATTATCTATTTACAAGACTTTTTTCCTATTCCCTTTTAAACTAGGAATACATTACTTCTTTAATAAGAAATAGATTTTCTTTTCACAGTAAGGAATAGACTTTCCTTCTACACCAAAGAATAGTCATTCATTCCACACAAAAGAAACACAAATTAATTTTTTCTTCTTCAACTAGGAAATCTGATTAACTTTCCAAGTCACAATTGGAATTTGAGACAATTTCCCAACAATCTCCGCTATGACTCAAATTCCATCACTTGTCTTTAATTGTCTTCTTCCCTATTGGGATAGCTCTACCTTAATCAAGTAGTCTTCTTTTTCTCTTGGAATAGCTCTACCTTAATTAAAGCAATCTCTTCTCTTCCGTCTTAATTCACATAAAGAGTCATCCACTAAATCAACCAAGCTTTGATACCACTGTTGGTCCCAAAAAAATATTATTAACAATATTAGTAGTCTAAAATAACAATCACACATAAAAACACAAATGTTTACGTGGAAAATCCTTTCTCCTTGAAAGGAAAAAACCCATGAGAAAAACTTTGAATCAATTTTACTATTATAAAATCAATTACAATATTTCTTGTGTATGTCTCACAGCTAAAGAAAAATTTCTTTTATTTTTCTTTACTCGCACACATACCCTCTTTGTGTATTCTCGAATGTGGCAATACCTTGCTCTTTCCTCCTTAACTATCTTTTTAAAGGCAGCAACACTTTACTCTCTTTTCCTTGCATTACCTCCCAAGCGAAAATGTCTTTTTTCTTTCTTGATTTCACACTTTATTGTCCCTCTCCCCATAGGGAGGACCATTGGGCCAAAGCCTTTAAATTATTTGTAGTATTATCTATTTATAAGACTATTTTCTTATTCCTTCTTAAATAAGGAATACATTACTTCTTTAACAATGAATAAACTTTACTTTCACACTAAGGAATAGACTCTCATTCTACACCAAGGAATAGTCATTCCTTCCACACAAAGGAAATCTAAATTAATTTTTTCTTCTTCAAATGGAAACCTAATTGACTTTCCAAGTCATAATTGGAATTTGAGACAATTTCTCAACAATCTCCACCTTGACTCAAATTCCATCAATTGTCTTCAATTGTCTTCTTTTCTCTTGAGAGAGCTCCACCTTAATCAAGTAGTCTTCTTTTCCTCTTGGAATAGCTCCACCTTAATCAAAGCAATCCGTTCTCTTCCATCTTAATTCACACAAAGAGTCATCCACTAAATCAACCAAACTCTAATACCATTGTTAGATCCCAAATAATATTATCAATAGTATTAGCAATCCAAAATAATAATCACACATAAAAACACAAATGTTTACGTGGAAAATCCTTTCTCCTTGAAGGGAAAAAAACAATTTCTCCTTGAAGGGAAAAAAACCACGGGACAAACTCTGGATCAATTCCACTATTATCAAATTAATTACAATATTTCTTGTGCATGTCTCACAGTTAAAGAAAAATCTCTCTTATTTTTCTTTACTCACACACATACTCTTTTTGTGTCTTCTCGAATGCGGCAATACCTTGCTTTCTCCTCCTTGACTATCTTCTCAAATGTGATAACACTTTGCTCTCTTCTCCTTGCGTTACCTCCCAAGCAAAAAACTCTATTTTCTCTCTTGGTTTCACGTTCTATTTTCTCTCTCCCATAAGGAGGACCCTTTGGCCAAAGCCCTCAAATTCTTTATAGTATTGTCTATTTATAAGACTATTTTCTTATTCCCTCTTGAACTAGGAATACATTACTTCTTTAATAAGGAATAGATTTTCCTTCCACACCAAGGAATAATGTTTCCTTTCACACTAAGGAATAGTCATTCCTTTTACACAAAAGAAACCTAAATTAATTTTTCCTTCTTCAATTAGAAAATCTAATTGACTTTCCAAGTTACAATTAGAATTTGAGGCGATTTCCCAACATAAGAAACATGCTAAATTATAAAAAGTAAAACCTCACAAGGAACATTCTCCCTCTCTTTCTTCAATTGCCCCAATTGTTTATGGAATTATGTCCTCTATGTATGACTTTTGTTAGGTAAAAATCTCTAATGTTCAAAGACAAGGCAATTGTCTTGCTCATTTGTTAGCTACAAATATTTTAGACATTGATGATTTTTTTGTTTGGATTGAAGAGAATTCTTATTTTTAGAACACGTTTTTCTCCATGATGTGACCAATGCTTTTCTTTTTGAATAAATAATATAAAATAAAATAAAAATCTCACAAAGAACATATTCGAGCCAGGTTTAAAGGTCATTGTAGGGGTGTCAATATTTGATACAACCCATGAACACGACATTGGTTTTTATGGTTTAGAGTTAGACCTTAGTAGGTTCAAAGTATAATCGGGTTAACTTGAAAGAAACACAATAAAAAACATGTCACAAGCAAGTTAAACCACAATTGACACGCTAATTTATTCGTGTTAACACAAAATAACTCATTTAACTCAAATAAATGTTAATTTTATTTTAGATTTGTCAAATACATCCAACTTATATTTTAAACTTTAAGTAATCATAAAAACTTATAAGAAATTCATATAATAGTCCTTAAATATCTAAACCCTTTACTATGAATTTCTAGATGATACGTTTTTAAGTTTATTTGTTTTTATATTTTTTATTTGATGTTAACCCAATCTATTTAATGTTAAGTAAATTGAAATGGGTTGTATCGTATTCATGTCAACTTAACACGGCCCATTTGCCAATGCGTGAGCAACGGTATTTCCACTTCACCTAACATGGTAACATTGACTAACAGAGGACTTTCTAAGACTTCCCAAAAGAACTTTGCATTCTTCTATTATGTTGCCGAATAGAGCCATTTACGAATCTGAATTCTGCAATTGACTGGTAATGGTTTGTGCATTCCCTTCAAAAACCACTTCATGAATTCCGACTTCTGTTGCAAATAGGATTAAGCTCCATGACTCACTAACGCTTCAACTTCCTCAATTGTGTTGGGCAAAGGAACACACTGGGAGAGAGCATCGATTACAATTACATTTCCTTCTGAATCAGAACTCTTATAACAGCACCAAGATCAACAGCAGAGCATTCCCTGAAAATTTCTTCAACGAAATTCACTTTATACACATTGGTAAAAGTCTTATTTTGGAGTTTGGAAAGCATAAATAACAATCATTTTTATATTAAATAATGAAGAGAATGAGATGAATGGAACTTAGACCAAGTTTATCTACACACATGATCTAGTGCAACTAAAAATGAGAATACTCAAAATTCCTCTCTGGAAGACCAAGATTACTTGAACCAAGAACAAAATCAGGACAATTTTAACATTTGTAAGTCAATTCTTTTTTCTTTTTCTTTTTTGTTTTACTTGGTAATGTGGGATTAAACTCATAAGACTCAAAATTTTAGTATTGTTATTTTTAATTATTTAATTAAGAGACGAAGATGAATATATTTTTGATAAAATGACAGTCAAAGTTTTAGTGTTTATTTTTAAATCATTTCACCCTCTTGGCATAGTAGCAAAGAATGATTATATTTTCTTTGTAACGAAGTGTTTTGTTTTAATTAAAGTAGTCTATGGACTAGTCTGCTACTCATGAATAATGACTGTTTGAAAACCACAAGGCCAATTGGGCCCACACTATTCTAGCCCAATGTGCCGTTGCCAGATGGAAAAGACTAAGTATGGATCCAGAAGTAATCAACCATTTTATAAGGCCAGATCTCGCCATTTTTAAGTACTGAAAATAAAATCATATAATAATACAAAGGAATATAACCTATAGTACTCCAAAGATGTACTTTCCTTGTGGATACATGTCAAAAGTCTGCTCAATTAATATCTCTGTTCAGGATTCTTTGCCAGATGGAAAAGACTAAGTATGGATCCAGAAGTAATCAACCATTTTATAAGGCCAGATCTCGCCATTTTTAAGTACTGAAAATAAAATCATATAATAATACAAAGGAATATAACCTATAGTACTCCAAAGATGTACTTTCCTTGTGGATACATGTCAAAAGTCTGCTCAATTAATATCTCTGTTCAGGATTCAAATCTCATATCCCCCTTTATTATTGAATTATCAAGAGCAAAAAAATCATAAGTAAATCATCCTCAATTGTAACATTCTTTTTATTTATGCTTCGTTTTGTTTTAATAAAAAACCTAGTGTAAAGATAGTTTTATGTAATTTTTAGTGTTTGGTAGCATAAAAAAAAAGTAAAAGAAAAATTATTTTTGGTCAACATAAAAAGTATGACTTATTTTTAGAGACTATTTTTCACTAAATTTTTTTGGAAAAATTTTTATCTCACAGCAAACTAAATAGGGAAAGTTAGTTGATTATTTTTCAACTCATTTAAAGTTACTCCCTCTGTCGCAGTTTATTTTTCCTCTATTCCATTTTAGGATATTCCAAAATATTGTCTTGTTTCTAAAAATAAAAATCATTAATTTACTAATGTTCTTATTATACCCTTATCTTATTTTCAAAACTATTTGAAAAGAAAACTAACAAATATTTAAAAAATCAATCTAATTGGGGCACCTTTTTAGTTGCCTCATTAAGAATAACTATTTTTAAAAAAAGCTGATAAATTTATTTAAGGGTAGTTTTGTAATTTTATATATTTTTATAAGGTACATAAGACAATAAATGATATTCCCTTAAAAAGTTTGACTTTTGAAACATGACGAACAAATTGGGATGAAGGGAGTACTACCAAACATTAGAAAATGAGATAGTTTTATAGAAAATGTTTCTTGGAAAGTGACTAATTTTCTAGAAAACATCACCGCTGAAACAAACAGCGTTAGCCTTCCACTTCCATCTTATCAAATTTTAGCATTTATGTAAAAATATTAAATAATTGGTAAAGATACAATAAAAACTATTATGTGATATAACATTGCTAAAAATTACACTGTGTGTGAGTTTGGATAGTACGTTTTGCGCTATCCAGTGCGTTTGCGTTTCATTTCTGTGGGTACATGGGCACTATTCATGGGACCCACCACTTGGGGAAAATGTAAATTTAACTTTAAAACTGGGTCTCACGGCATTATTCACACATTTAAAAATTAATTTTGCTACAGTGTTTTCAGTTTTCATTAATAAGTGGTATCCAAACAGACTTTATATATAATTTGAAGAGAAAACGTTCTGTCCGGAGTTGGTAGAAAAGAGGCTATTTACGCCACCAATCAGAAGCTGCCACGTCATATATTCAATGAGGCCTCAGTACACTTTATCACACAGGATTGTAGCTCAAATAAAACCAAAATCACCAAACAAACGTGTTCAGAAGCCCTTTACCTGGAGAAAACAGAACCAGAACCAGCACCAGCACCAGCACCAACGCCTCCTCTCCTTTGACCAACGGAGCTCTTCCCTGCTGCTGTAGCCGCTGCCGCTTCGTTCTGAGCCGGCGCCCACACACCCAAATATTGTGGTTTGTTCTGATTTCCCCTCTATTGTTTGATTAGTTATCTCCCCATTATTTAGGTTTTGAAATTTTGATGGGTTTGGGTTGTTTTTTGGATATCAATCTGCTCATACTGGTATAGGTTTGAGCCGGCGCCCACACACCCAAATATTGTGGTTTGTTCTGATTTCCCCTCTATTGTTTGATTAGTTATCTCCCCATTATTTAGGTTTTGAAATTTTGATGGGTTTGGGTTGTTTTTTGGATATCAATCTGCTCATACTGGTATAGGTTTTGTTGATTTATATGGATTTTGCTTCTTTTTTATTTTTTTTTACCCTTTATTGTTTGATTTGTTATTTCCCCAAAATTTAGGTTTCGAAATTTTGATGGGTTTGGGTTATTTTTTGGATATCAATTTGTTCATATTGGTATATGTTTTGTTGATTTATATGGATTTTGATTCTTTTTTATTTTTATTTTATTTCCCCTAGTGAATGGATATTTTAGTTTTATTATTTTCTTTTTCGTTTTATTTTCTGGGTAATGGAGTGGAGTCGTGGTTATTATTATTAAGGGAAGTGACACCGAAGTCTGCTATACAATGGAGATTTCATCTTTACATAACCTATGAAATGTTGACAAGATGCAATCCGTGCCAAATTGCTAGATTAAGCAATTCCATCGATATTTTTCTCAATATATATGATGTTAGTAGCCAATAATGATTTCAGTTCCCAATTGAATGAATGTATGTAAACTTTGTAAGCTAACTCCTTGTACTAATGACAATACTTCAAATACCAACATGAAATGTTCAATAGTTGTACCCAATGAGCTCTAGATGCAGAAAGAGGGTTTGGACTTTGAATTCCTTGTGGAATCAATTTTAAAACTTATGAAAAGTATTGCTTTGCACCAAATAAGCACAAAAACTAGAAATGTACATTATAGTCATAATGTAATTGGTAACTGGGTGCTATAGAATTGTACCTTTTAATTGCTCCATAACCATGACTGCCCAATACCGAAATAGATGCATGGTGTTTATCTATAGCCTCACACAAAACATTCTGGGGATCTCCTTGACTCACTTCAGTTGACACATCATCAATCTGCACAGAAATTTTAATTCATTAATTCAATAAGCTATAACAATAATTCTTACCATAATGCAAAACTTCATTCTAGAAGGTCTGGCCGGCCTATAGGTTCCAATTCTCCAATAATACTATGTCAATTATTTAGTATCTAGAAAGATCATTTTGAGTGTAATTATGCAGGCCTTGCATACAATTAGTGCCATTTACAAAGGTTAGCAGCAACTTGACACTCACTCAACCATATAAGTCACAGTCGGCTCAATAATATTGATCTTTTATTTTTATTTCTTTTTGTTAAGCGGGTACTATAATTTTAATTACATAAATTTTACAAACTAATGTATTATTAATGACAAAAAAATTAATTCAAATAATTTATTATATTATATTATTAAAGTGATACTAACCATATTAATTGTCAGTGACTAGTTTTTCTTAAAAAAATATTTTTAGTAGGTTTAGCATTTCCTTATTTATTTATTATGCACACGAAATTGTCCCCAAATTGAGAAAAGGGAAAGATTTGAATCAATGAGTTCTACTTTATAAGATGTGATCCTAATCGATTGTACTATATATGTGATTGTTACGGATTTACTGTTGCAGATGTCCTTAGCCTTCTGAATGGTATTAGCGGTTGACTTCCTAAAATCTGAGTCTAGAACCTTTACTTTGGTCCTTCATTTTTATTGTGGTTGTTGAATTCTCCATCGTGAACCTAGGCCTTTGGGACACAGCTGGTATCATTTATTTGATAGATATTATCATATTCTTAGCTTCAAATATAATTTTATATTACTTGTAATTTCAATTTTCTCCTACTTGTAATGTCAATTTGCTCTCTATATGTACCAGAGTGCAATTAAAGATGTAGTTAGAGCTGTTTTATGTAGTTTTTATTGAGTTGTTGAGCAGGGTGTTCAAATGTATCCTGCCTTTGTTGTGCTTATGTGGAATTAATTTGAATTTCTAAAAATTCAAAGTGGTTGTTCAGTTTTGTATTAAGTAGTTGGATTTACTCTTTACTTGTATCCTAAAACAAGTCTGTAATTAAACAAGTTTGCCAAATTGGGCAAGTTTGGTATTGTAATAGCACAATATTTGAATTTATTCTCAATTGTTTCTTATGAATTTTTCTTCTCTTTTGTTTTTTATAGGTTATTTTGAAATTTAAAATTACTTGAATTGAAAATATGAGTGCAAGCAATGAAGAACTTGAAACAATCTCACTTTATGATATGGTGGATGACGAGTCAGAAATAAATGAAGATCAAAATGATGTAGACTTGTCGTTGAATGATTCAAATCAACCTTTTGCATGCAATAGGCATTTGGAACCATGTCTCAATATGGTATTTGATAAGCTTGAGGATGCTAAAGCATGTTATAATGCATGTGCAAGGCGAAAGGGGTTTGGCATATGAGTAAATCATACTCGAAAGACTAAAAATGATAGAATATTGGTTGGTATTGAATATGTTTGTTCAAAGGAAGGGTTTCGTCGTAGACATGATGAAGACATAGAAAGAATAGGTCCAAAGCGTGTAGAAACAAGAGTGGGATGCAAAGCAATTATAGGTTTAAAGAAAATTGAAGATACATGGGTTGTGTGTAAGTTTGTGGAGAATCATAATCATGAGCTTCTTACTCCTAAGAGTACAAGCATGCTTCGTGAGCATAGAGTGATAACAAATGCTCAAAGGAATCTTATATATACACTTAATGAGACAGGTTTTATGATAGGTGTATTTGTAATCTTTTGATTCTTTTTTTGTATTTTGAATCATGACTGGTTTTATTTTAGATGAATGTATTGTCAATTAGAAACTTGAAAACCAATTTGAAAATTTTAAAACTATTCATTTGAATACTAAGTGATACTAATGCCCAAAAAAAAAAAAAAAATTATGTTTTGCTAATTAACACTATGAAAAAGAAAATTTCATAAAAGAATATATTTTTTCTAAAAGTCAAATATTATTATAACCACATACAAAGGAGTTTTTATCAAGTTTCATGATGGATGGTGGCCTTCTTGCTAAATTAGAATAGGATACTAAAACTTATGTGCAAGGAATGCTAGTGGAGTTTTAGTTGGCTAAATTATCACAATTATCTAAAATATCCAAGCTTATGTATTACTTTGATCTAAGTTGCTATTTCTATCAAGAGAAAAAAGTAGCCAGGGATTTTATATGACTGAGAATTTCTTATAGATAAAATGATATTTGATAATCAATAGTAGGAAAGATAGAAAAGAGTTTAACAATTTTTCTGCTGCTTATTATTCCTCCGGTGTTTAAATACAAATAATATAATCATCAACAATTCATTATCAAATATTTGATAATCAAATACAACTATATCTAATCATCAACAAATCAAATATGGATATACATGCAACAGTTATCCTTATATGCAAAGTATCTCGTACAATCTCCTTGGCTGATCCACTCCACCCTCCACACAAGGCGTTCCCACCTCAAACATAGCAATATATAACAGTTTTATCACTTGCATCTTTCATTTTAATCACTCGAGTGCTTTGTAGTAATAAAGTTTCATTTCTTAGCCAGGAATAGCATTATCCTGTTCTGCAATATTTGTACTTCTAAAACTTAAATCTTGCACCATTGGGAGTGACATGAAATTGTTTTCCTTTTAGTTGATTAGATAAAACTGACAGTCTGTTAGATCAATGGTAGCTAGTTACTTTCATTCAACTGGGAATTGAAATCATTATTGGCTACTAACATCATATATATTGAGAAAAATATTGGTGGTATTGCTTAATCTAGCAATTTGGCACGGATTGCATCTTGTCAACATTTCATAGGTTATGTAAAGATGAAATCTCAATTGTATAGCAGACTTTGGTGTCACTTCCCTTAATAATAATAACCACGACTCCACTCCATTACCCAGAAAATAAAACGAAAAAGAAAATAATAAAACTAAAATATCCATTCACTAGGGGAAATAAAAAATAAATAAAAAAGAATCAAAATCCATATAAATCAACAAAACCTATACTAATATGAACAGATTGATATTCAAAAAATAACCCAAACCCATCAAAATTTCGAAACCTAAATTTTGGGGAAATAACAAATCAAACAATAAAGGGTAAAAAAAAAAAAGAAAAGAAGCAAAATCCATATAAATCAACAAAACCTATATTGGTATGAGCAGATTGATATCCAAAAAATAACCCAAACCCATCAAAATTTCAAAACCTAAATATTGGGGAGATAACTAATCAAACAATAGAGGGGAAATCGGAACAAACCGCAGTATTTGGGTGCATGGGCGCCGGCTTAGAATGAAGCAACAGCAGCTACAACGGCGGGGAGGAGCTCTGTTGGTCAGAGGAGAGGAGGCGTTGATGCTGGTTCTGTTTTCTCCAGGTAAAGGGCTTCTGAACACATTTGTTTGGTGATTTTGGTTTTATTTGAGCTACAATCCTGTGTGATAGAGTGTACTGAGGCCTCATTAAATATATGATGTGGCAGCTTCTGATTGGTGGCGTAAATAGCCTCTTTTCTGCCAGCTCCGGACAGAACGTTTTCTCTAATTTGAAATACAAATTCTCTGTCTCACTTTTTGTGTTCCATCTTATTTCCGCTTATTAATTATATATACGTCTTAGATGAGAACATGTAGATGCAACAATGACTCAACTTATAAGTAGAGTGAAACAATAAAAGCGAGCGTGCTCCTATTATACGTTAGACGATGCCACCACCCACTTTACTTTAGTCCACCTAGCATAACTATATTTCAACTAAGCGACTAACTTGTCTCTCCCAACGTTGGGGATGAGAATCCATGATTTGATTTGTTGCAGATTTACCCTACCTACACTCAGAACCAATTCCTTTATTGGTCCTGCCACCACGCTGCAAAATGGGAGCTCGTCTGGAACCTTTTATTTTTGGCATGGTGTAATGATTATTTAAGTAAAATAAAAATTTTAATTATTTAAAAAAAAATTATATGGTAAACAATTGATTAGGATAATGTTTTTTTTTTTTTTTTTTGCTCAAGTTTAGTTATTTTGGCAACAATGAAAACAAGATAAAACCAAAATCAGATTTAGGATAATGTTTTTTTTTTTTTTTTTTGCTCAAGTTTAGTTATTTTGGCAACAATGAAAACAAGATAAAACCAAAATCAGAAGAAGAAAAAAAAGTCTAATAATATACGCAATTAATATTTTTAAAAAAAGTGTACGTGCATTAGTGGAAAAAATTAAATATTTGTCAACAAACATTAGAAATAATATCATATTCTTTTATTTTTTGAAAAATTTCAACTTATAGCGTCCGCTCCTGATGATAACTGTTTATCATATTCTTAATTATATTAATTTTAATAATTTATATTTTTCTTTTTTATTACATGTAATATAATCAAAATTAATTTAAAAAATGGTAGAACACAATGAGTATTAATATCTACGAGTCATAAATCGATATATATTTTTTATTAAATGAAAACATTAACTAGATAATTACAATTGCTGAGAGTACTCGACGTGGCATAAATATGTCACATATTTGATTCGATGAACTGGAGCACTGACCAGAGGTCTTGCCCTACAATTGATAAGCCCTCAAAGCTAACACCACAGTAGTCACTGGACAAAGAGGAGCTGAACCAGGGTGGGTTAAGTATGCGTGAACGTGTTCATGCTTATTGGCATTGCAATATGAGCTTGAATTGTTCAAAACCATCCCAACCGTGAGGCAGTTTCCAGGCATGGAAGAAGCTAATAAAGTCGCAAAATTCTCTTCCAAGTTTTCATTCACTTTATGATCATAGCCATCGTAATCAGCTTCAGTTTCTTGATGTTCTTCTGCACCATCTTCTTCTATCTTTTCAACCACTTCTTGATCTTCAACAAGCTGGAAATCTTCAAGCTCTAGCTCCTCATTTTCTTCGTAATTAATGTTATCGTCAAGCTGAACAAGGTTTAAGACAAGCCGACCATTTTCCCTGCGTGCTTCGAAGTACTCATAATGCTTCACTCTCTCAACTTCAAGGATTAGCTTTCCGTCAGTGTAATGTCTAGTAAAAACCCAAGGCAATGGAGGTACTGGAGGTGGGAAATTCTTAGTCATTGCACAACGACGATTCAGCTTATTAACATGTTCACTATTGTAAGGCTCATGTTCCTCCAATACTTTTATGTCATATTCAGTAGCGCTCAAGTAAACCACTCCACTCTCTGCACCGATCAGATCGTCTATTATGGAAGACCCGGATGAAGAACAAGTCGAAGGACTAAGCAACATTGATGAAGAAGAGGGTGATATTGCTGGTGTTGTTTTGGAATGAACAATGTTAGCAAGATGATCTCGACTTTGAAGGCTCATTGCTTGTGGGTAAACTAGGGTTTTGAGACCCAGTTGGAGATATTGATCATGATGGGTTGGAAATTCTTTTGGGGTTTGTATAGAAGAAGGTAGCTTTGATACCCACAGCATAACTTCACTAAGGGATGAAACTATGGATTTAGCCTTACACAATAAGCTTTCGCCAAAGAAATCCATGCTTTGCATATGGACCTTGAAACCTAGCTATTTTTTATTTTTTATTTTTTTTTGTTATGAGTGTAAAAGAGACTGTTGGGTAAATCTTTGGAATAGTTTTGGCTCAGAGAAATTCACCTACCAACCTGGTAATAATCAAGCTGCAAGATAAAGAAGAAATCGATTAATTAGATTACAATTAGGCTAAATAAGAAAATTGGACGCTGTATTGAAGAATTACTATTATTGTTGGATTGTCTGACTAATATAATAGCATAATAATAAGAGGAAGTTTGGAAGGTTTTGGGGATTCAGTTTTGGTGATTTGGAAAAAGACAAGATTTAAACGTCAGAAATGTGTGAGGTTGGTTCACAGTGGACAGCACGTGGTTTTGATCGCAGTGTGTTTCTTTACACAAAATTTTGCTTATATTCAGCTAGCTAGCACTGCTCTTGTAACTGACTGATTTTTCAGTAAACACAAGAAACTGCCACGATAGCTAGCTACCAAAATTGAGCCGTTAGATAATAAATAATAATCAAGTATGAATGAGAAAAAAAATGTTGTCAAGAAAACAAATAAGAAAGATGATCACCTATATTCGTATAGATCATTGAGCAATGATGAAGATTCCTTATCATAGTACACAGTTTACCATATATGTATACAGCAATTGGAGGATGAAATCAAACTTGTATATTCAAATATGTTTATTTCTTTAAACCGGAAGATCTATCTAAAAACTACTAAAAAAGGTGGTAATCAATGTATACAACCAAAGTATCATGAGGGAACAACAGGAATAAATAATCATTGAATTATTGCAAAGTTAAATCTTTTGCTAGACCATCATCGATCAGTTACAGACAGTATTGATTTCATAAAAATAAGTTTAAAAAGTGATGAACTTTGGAGACATATATGAATGAGATGGTGGGATGAAAAGTTAGAAAGCACATGTAACGTTGAGAAGAAGAGTAATAGGGAACAACATTGAGAGTTCTTGCTTTTGGTTAGAGAATTAACCCCTCAAAAATGACCCTTTCTCTCAAATGTCATTCTTGCACCATTTTCTCTCAAATGTTATTGTTTTGGTGATTTGGAAAAAGACAAGATTTAAACGTCAGAAATGTGTGAGGTTGGTTCACAGTGGACAGCACGTGGTTTTGATCGCAGTGTGTTTCTTTACACAAAATTTTGCTTATATTCAGCTAGCTAGCACTGCTCTTGTAACTGACTGATTTTTCAGTAAACACAAGAAACTGCCACGATAGCTAGCTACCAAAATTGAGCCGTTAGATAATAAATAATAATCAAGTATGAATGAGAAAAAAAATGTTGTCAAGAAAACAAATAAGAAAGATGATCACCTATATTCGTATAGATCATTGAGCAATGATGAAGATTCCTTATCATAGTACACAGTTTACCATATATGTATACAGCAATTGGAGGATGAAATCAAACTTGTATATTCAAATATGTTTATTTCTTTAAACCGGAAGATCTATCTAAAAACTACTAAAAAAGGTGGTAATCAATGTATACAACCAAAGTATCATGAGGGAACAACAGGAATAAATAATCATTGAATTATTGCAAAGTTAAATCTTTTGCTAGACCATCATCGATCAGTTACAGACAGTATTGATTTCATAAAAATAAGTTTAAAAAGTGATGAACTTTGGAGACATATATGAATGAGATGGTGGGATGAAAAGTTAGAAAGCACATGTAACGTTGAGAAGAAGAGTAATAGGGAACAACATTGAGAGTTCTTGCTTTTGGTTAGAGAATTAACCCCTCAAAAATGACCCTTTCTCTCAAATGTCATTCTTGCACCATTTTCTCTCAAATGTTATGACATATACTGCTAATTTTATAGAAGAGGTAAAAAAGAAAGATGAAAACAAGCAAGGAAAAAAAAAATCCATCGAGAAACAAGCTAAAAACCATAACTCAAAAACATAGAAACAAGAAATATATACGGAGACTATGACCTGAAAATTGAGATCAAATACCTAATGACATTGGCAATATACATAGAGATCTGGAACTAAAGAAGAGAAACATCTTACTCCATGGCAGCCCATTATTATATCAATTTCTCTCCCTCTGGAAAAAGAAACACAAAACGCTTCTCAACTCCACTCAAAGTTTCACCCCTCAGCAATTGCCTCAAACTAGGGAACCTGTCCCATATATATAATATCATAAAAGAAACGTTTAGCATTATAGCTGGGATGCCTTATCTTCTTTGCCCTTAAGGAACTTAGGCCACCAAACATTTCTCGAGGCTATGAAGGTCATTTAACTTGTTATGAGAAACGTATGTTCGTATATATGTGAACAACCTTGCTCTTAATTCTTACAACAGGCCAGAAGCTATTGTTTTGTAAACTAACATCTAAACCCGCTAATTGTCTGTTATTGTGTGATTAATGGATTACAGAACCTTTAATAAATCCAGAGAGTAGGTGTGCACAGTGGATCACCCAATGAAACAATCTATCAAACTGAATTTGTTTGGTTCCGTAGCTCTGGCATCCATGTTCAGTGCCAAGTGTTGTTTGTTTTCTTCACTGAAATTTTTGTGGGACACGTATTACTTTCCCTATGTATTCCATCCCAGTTCTTTCAATGCTTCAAAAATACAAAAAATTTCAAAACTAGCGAGATGAGATGGTATTTTATCATTGGTGTTAATAAAAATGATATTAAATATGAATTTATGTAAAAGTGACTTCCTCCAATCACAATTTGCCAAATCTATAATTTTAAAAGAGAAATGATATGTTTACAACATTTTTACAACAAATCCTAAGTGATTGGTTGTTACTAGTTGTTATTGTTAGGGCAAAAAAGTAATCTTAGTGTTAGTTTCAAATTTGAACCAATAACAACTAATCACCCGTGATTTGTTGTAAAAATGTTGTGGACATAACATCTTTCTTGTAAAAATATTGTGACATTTTTTGTATCTATAAAAATTACTCTATTTCTTTTATAGTAAGTGTGATTCTTTTTTCTTTCTATATATTTAGATATATAATTATGTTACTAATTATATTTGTTATAGTTGTTACATCATGAATAAAGTACTTTGTGTGGTGATGATGATGATAATAATAATAATAAAAATAAAAAAGTACTCTGTGTGATGATTGCTCATTGCAAATCTGCAATTCTTGTCGGACAAGAATGGCTACATATACTTGTAATACCCAAGAAAAAAAATAATTACAATAGTTGGATTAATTCTTGTGGGGGTAAAAGCCCAACATTATGTATTGGGTCTAGGGCCCTATTTAAAGATTAAGGTATGTCTGAAGAGAAAAAAATGATTGAGAAGGATTCCATGTGTAAGAGATATACCTGGAAATGATCAAGGAATGTAGTCCGAAGAGTGTATTCTCCTCGGATGTAAAGAGTCTCGATCAAGCAAATACCTAGGAGATTTGAGTGATCTTCCTAACGATTCTAATGATAAGGATAAACTTTGGGCATATATGGAGATGATAAGAATGAAGAAATATCTAAAGAAAAAGCTGCTACCACCGCATTAAATGCATTGCATCAACTTTTCTGGCCGCATTAATGTGGAAAAGACCTCTGAACAGTGCAATCTCAACTACCGCCACTCATGAAGAACCGACGAAGATATCTGACAGGACGTATGCTCAAGTGAACGTTTAGATGAAGACAAGTGGACGATCAAGATAGTCCAAAAGAAAACTATATAAATGTAAGAGACCCCTTACAGATAGGGGGATGGAAAAAAGAGAGGGGAAAAAGAAAAAGAGAGTTTACTGTAGTTCTAAGAATTGTACTGTATTTCTAAGAATTGTATTAATCTTTAAAGCATTAATTTGTCTCTTCGGACATCTATCTATCCGAATTTCACGTGTGTTTTCACACTTGTTCATCCTTGGTAATCTGCATGAGACGTTGCTTAGAACATTCAGTCTAGCTCATTCACCCACTTTCTACAAATTCATTGTGTTGGGCTTGTTGGGCTCATACCCCATATCTATTGGGCCTGGGCTACAAATTGAGACCCCACAATTGGTGCCGTCTATGGGAAGAGCTTGATTAAGAGTGGAAGTAACGATTGACGATGGTAGAACCACAGCAACAACCAGCAGAATTCAGGGCATCCCAACGTACATGTCGATCATTTTCTCAACTTGGAGTGTACATACTACACATATTGACCAAAGCCATCCACGAGGTGGAAGTCATGTGTCTCATGCAAAGAAGGACAAGAATATGCAACTAAAGATTGATCAGCTAAAAAGGAAGTTGCGCCATGCAAAGAGGAAACGGACCTCTTCATACTTCGATGATAATTCTAGCAACGAACCAGACGTCACTTATAAACGAAGATCTCGAATACCAGTCAGTGAATCCTTTTCCTATGAAGAGGAACATTATTGTAAGAGGCAGCCTCGAAGTTCATTGCATGGAGGCGTAGGGAACTACGCTATGAGCAAAGCCTTGAATCAAATCTCTAGATCACCTTTCACACATAGGATTGAAGATGCAATACTCCCTCGTCGTTTTCATCAGCCGACATTCACTATCTATAATGGTAAAACAGACCCCGTGGAGCACGTGAGCCACTTTAACCAGATGATGGCTGTCCATTTTAAGGATGAAACTTTGATGTGTAAAGTCTTCCCTTCCAGTTTGGGACCAGTTGCAATGAGATGGTTTGACAGTCTGAAAGCAAATTCCATTAGTTCATTCAAAGAACTCACTCAAGTATTTGGTTCCTGTTTTGTCACCTGCCGGAGAGTTGCTCGGCCCTTAGCTTCATTGCTATCCTTCAGCATGCAAGAAGGTGAGACTTTGAAAATGTACTCAGATAGATACTGGAAGATGTTTAATGAGATGGAAGGTGATTTTGATGAAGTCGCCCTTAATACGTTTAAGCTCGGCCTACCTGCTGACCATGGTTTAAGAAAGTCTCTAACTGAAAAACCTGTTACTAGCGTTCGTCAACTGATAGACAGGATTGATAAGTACAAGAGAGTCGAAGAAGATCAGCAACAAGGAAAAAGAAAAGATAAGGTTATCCTTTAGGAGATGAGGGATTTCAGGTCAGATAGATACAGTAATAACAAACAGCATAGGGATTTTTCTGAGCAGTCAGGATCAGCGAATCTTCAAGTAGTCAACACTGTATTCAAAGAGCCAGTACATCAAATTTTAGAAAAGATCAAGAATGAACCATTCTTCAAGTAGCCGAATAAGATGGTGGGAAACCCAAAAAGACGCAATCATAATCTCTATTGCCAATACCATAAGGACCATGGGCATACCACAGAGGATTGCAGGAGCTTGTAGGATCATTTGGACCAACTTGTTCGCGAGGGTAAATTGAAACAACTCTTGCATCATTCCAACGGCCGAGGAGGTCAGATGGGCTTGGAGCACCGAAGGGATGATTCTTCAAAACCCCCTTTGGGAACTATCAATGTCATCTTCCCCGCACCATGGAGAACAGGGTCTTGGCCATCTAGGGTAATGTCGGTAGCCCGGTTACCCACAGATGGTAATCATGAAGAGATCTAGAATGGATATTCCACCAATTCTTGGGTTCTCGGATAAGGATAAAGTGGGAACCATCCAATCCCATGACGATACTTTGGTAATTACCCTTAGAATTGGGGGATATGATGTGAAGAGAGTAATGGTGGACTAGGGTAGTGTAGCCGAAATAATGTACCCTGACTTGTACAAGGGGCTGAACTTAAAACCTGACGACCTAAAGCCATATAGTTCTCCCCTAGTAAGTTTCGAAGGGAGAGTTGTTATCCCAAAGGGCCAAATATGATTACCCGTGCAAACTGTTGTGGAAATAGTAGAGGTAGATTTCATTGTCGTGGACTCGTATTCACCCTATACTGCAATTATGGCTAGACCTTGACTTCATACGCTATGGGCTGTATCCTCTACTCTACATCAGAAGGTTAAATATCCATTTGACGGACAAGTTGGTGAAATTCGGGGAGATTAATCTATGGCCAAACAATGCTTGGTGGCTGCCATCCAGCATAAGCTTGAAACTGAGTACTCGGCCCAGGCTGAAAGGGAATTATAGCAATTAAAACCTTGGGCATCATTTGTCGAAGGTTCAGCCGAAGGCGCCAGGTGCGAAGATTTGATAAAAGTTGCTATTGAAGACAACCCAGAAAAGTTCTTTCAAGTTGGATCTCATCTACCTCTGCAGGAGAAGGAAGAGCTAATAGAGTTCCTTAAAAGAAACATTGATGTATTTGCTTGGAATGCTTACGAAGCACCTGGGGTGGATCCAGAATTCATATGTCACCATCTGAAAGTCAATCCCATGATCACCCCTAAAAGACAGCCTCTTCGGCGCCCATTCAAGGAGCATGCTAACGCAGTGCGAGAGGAAGTAACAAAACTCAAACAAGCTAGAACTATTAAAGAAGTTTTTTACTCTGAGTAGCTAGCGAATACTATGGTGGTAAAGAAGAAGAATGGGAAATGATGAGTATGCGTAGATTTCACTAACTTGAATAAGGCTTGTCCTAAGGACCTATTCCTTATGCCAAAAATTGATCAGCTAGTAGATGCCACTGTCGACCATCCTCGGATGAGTTTCCTGGATGCTTTCCAAGGTTACCACCAAATACCATTAGCTCTGGATGATCATGAGAAGACTGCTTTTGTCACCCCTATTGGGAACTACCACTACAAAGTGATGTCATTTGGTTTGAAAAATGCAGGATCTACCTACCAAAGAATGATGACGAGGATGTTTAAGCCATAGCTAGGTAAAAGTATCGAGATTTACATAGATGACATGGTGGTGAAAAGCAAGATCATTTCTGAACATGTAAGGGACCTTGAAAACATTTTTGAAGTTCTAAGAAGGTACAAGCTGTGTCTAAACGATTCCAAATGCTCATTTGGTGTGGAATCAGGCAAGTTCTTGGGGTACATGGTGACTCAAAGGGGAATTGAAGTTAACCCCGATCAGATAAAGGCCATCAACAATTTGCAAGCTCCTCGGAATCCCAAAAAAGTTCAGAAATTGACTGGAATGACCACTGCTATGAACCGATTCATCTCTTGATCAGCAGATAGGTGTAGATCTTTCTTCTCGTTGATCAACAAATGGAAAGGATTTGAGTGGACTAAAGAGTGTGCTTTGGCTTTCCAACAACTTAAAGACTATTTAGCTCGGCCGCCAATCATGTCCAGTCCCGAGCCAGATGAGGTCTTGTTTGCCTACATTGTTGTGGCTCCTTATGTTGTAAGTTTGGTGTTGATATGAGTGGACCAAGGTGTACAAAGGCTAGTTTACTACGTGAGTAAATCATTGCATGAGGCTGAGATTCGATATCTACCACTAGAGAAAGCCATCCTGGCAGTAGTGCTTAGTACACGGAAGCTGCCTCACTATTTCCAAGCACATACGATAGTTGTTCTTACCTAACTTTCACTCAAGACCATACTCAGAAGCGCTGACTACACAGGGAGAATTGCTAAATGGGGCACTGTCCTAGGGGCTTTTGACATCAAGTATATGCCCCGTACCTCCATAAAGGGGCAGGTCCTCGCAGATTTAGTAGCCGAGTTCACTGAGCCATCGTTAGAAGAATTGATACCAGCACAGAATATGTATGAAAAATCGGTTGGCATAATCTCTTAAAAAGGCCCCTCATTCTGGGAGGTATATGTAGACGGTGCGACAAACCAGAAGGGATCTGAAGTGGGGCTAGTGCTAATATCCCCAGAGAGGATCATTATTGAAAAGTCAGTAAGACTAGGCTTCACGGCCACAAATAATAAGGCTGAGTATGAAGCTTTGCTGATGGGAATGGCTATGATTCAAAAAATGGGAGGAAGGTCGGTGGAGGTATTCTCGGACTCAAAGTTAGTCGTTGGACAAGTGCAAGGAGAATTTGAGGCGAAAGATGAAAGAATGCAGGAGTACCTGAGCCGAGTTAAATGCTTGCAGTCGGAGTTTGAATCTTTTAATTTGCTATACATCCCCAAAAGTAGAAATGCACATGCTGATTCTTTGGCCACGCTCGCCACATCCTTGGCGCAGGATTTGCCTAGAGTTATTCTCGTCGAAGACTTGCATAAACCTATGAAGACAAGGAGGGAGATAGTCCGAATTCATCAAATCAGAGCCGAGCCCAGTTGGATGGATCCTATAGTTAAACTCTTAAAAGAGGATATTTTGCCTGAAGAAAGGTCAGAAGCTGACAAAGTTCGAAGGAAGGCAACTAGATTCTGGCTATTTGAGAACCAGAAATTATACAAGTGCTCATATTCAGGACCGTACTTATTATGCATGCACCCTGAAGCAGCTGAATCACTTCTAGAAGAGTTGCATGAAGGAATCTGTGGAAGTCATACTAGAGGTAGATCTTTGGCTCACAGGGCCATTACTCATGGTTACTGGTGGCCGAATATGCAAAAAGAAGCCCATGAATATGTTAAAAAATGCGATTAATGTCAACGGTTTGCACTAAAAATAAATCAACCAGGCGGAGTCCTTAATCTACTATCTAGCCCATGACCATTTGCTCAATGGGGCTTAGATATCGTGGATCCATTTCCTAAGGCTGTGGGAAACAAGAAGTACCTTCTGGTCAGCACAGATTATTTCACTAAATGGGTTAAAGCCGAGCCTCTAGACAACATCAGAGACGTAGATGTAAAGAAATTTGTCTGGAAAAATATTGTCACTCGATTTGGGATTCCTCACACCTTCATTTCGGACAATGGCCTTCAGTTTGATAGCAAAACATTCAGGAATTACTGTGGAGAGTTGGAAATCACGAACAGATATTCTACCCCTACTTATCCCCAGGGGAATGGGCAAGCAGAAACTGTTAACAAGGTCATAGTAAATGGACTAAAGAAGAGACTAGATGACGCGAAGGGTAAATGGGTGGAAGAACTGCCACACGTACTTTGGATATACAAAACTACGCCGCGTAAGTCTACTAGAGAGACCCCATTTTCAATGACCTATGGGGCTGAAGCTGTCATACCTTTGGAGACTGGGTTCCCAACGTTAAGAACTAGTTCATTCAGTCTGACTAGTAATAATGAATAGCTAGAGAAAAGTTTGGATTTGATTGAGGAAAGAAGAGAAAATGCAATTATTCATTATCAACAAAAGCTCAGGCAGGACTATGATGCCAACGTTAAGCTGAGGCCTATAGAACCTAGTGATCTGGTACTCAGAAAAGTTGTGGGCACTATAAAGAACCCAGCTTGGGGAAAGTTAAGGCCCAATTGGGAAGGGCCATATCCTATTACTTCAGGGGCTGGCATTGGGGCGTATTTCTTGGAAGATTTAGATAGTCATGTAATACCACGCCCCTGGAATGTAAACAACCTTAAAATGTACTATTATTAATCGAATCTTTTCTTTAATCAATATGCCAATTTATTATATAAAGTTTTTGGATAAGTGTTTAAACTTAAATCCAATCATGCTTGAAGTCCTCGGATCAGATGATTTGGGTTAGTTAACATTCGTTTACAATTCTTCGAAGTGTTTAAATTTAAATCCAATCATGCCTGAAGTCCTCGAACCAAATGATTTAGGTTAGTTAACACTCATTTACAATTTTCCTAAGTGTTTAAACTTAAATCCAATCATGCCTGAAGTTTTCGGACCAGATGATTTGAGTTAGTTAACACTCGTTTACAATTCTCCTAAGTGTTTAAACTTAAATCCAATCATGCCTGAAGTCCTCGGATCAGATGATTTGGGTTAGTTAACACTCGTTTACAATTCTCGTAAGTGTTTAAATTTAAATCTAATCATGCATGAAGTCCCCAGACCAAATGATTTGGGTTAGTTAACACTCATTTACAATTCTCCTAAGTGTTTAAACTTAAATCCAATCATGCCTGAAGTCCCCAGAACAAATGATTTAGGTTAGTTAACACTTCCTTACAATTCTCCTAAGTGTTTAAACTTAAATCCAATCATGCCTGAAGTCCCCGAACCAAATGATTTGGGTTAGTTAATACTTCCTTACAACACTCCAAAGTATTCAAACTTATATCCAATTATGCTTGAAGTCCTCGGACCAGATGATATGAGTTAGTCAACACCTCCATACAGTTATTATTAATGCTTAAACTTAAAATTAATCATGCCTAAAATTCTCGGATGTACTTAAGTAAACTCTAACTTATGAAGTCCTCGGACCAGATGATTTGAGTTAGTTAACACTTCCTTACAATTCTCCCAAGTGTTTAAACTTAAATCTAATCATGCCTGAAGTCTCTGGACCAGATGATTTAGGTTAGTTAACACTTCCTTACAATTCTCCTAAGTATTCAAACTTATATCCAATTATGCCTGAAGTCCTCGGATCAGATGATATGGGTTAGTCAACACCTCCATACAGTTATTATTAATGCTTAAACTTAAAATTAATCATGCCTGAAATTCTTGGATGTACTTAAGTAAACTCTAACTTATGATAGGCCTCTTTAGTCATATATTTAATTCAAAATCAATGCTAAGTAATATTCTCTGTAAATGTTCGAAAAGACCTGTGAGACTTTCATATCATTAATTGCTTTCATTGCTTATTAATAATTTTTATATAAATTACTTTTTCAGTATTGATTTAAGTTATTTGCATCATCAACATGATATTGCGGTTAAGTCTGCTTATGTTATAGTAGCTACAAATCAGTTATTTGCAATAATAATAAGTTTTATAAAATGTACAACGAAGATACTGAAGATAAAAGAAACAGTTTCATTGATCAAAAGAAAATACATTGCAATCCCCTAAAAAAAAAAATAGTACAAGTATGAAATAAAAATTCCTAAGTTTTTAAGCCTTCTTCTGAGGGACCAAAGGGTCAGCAACCTAACTGGACTGGGTAGCAGCAGCACTTGGGGCTTGATTTGCTTGAGGATCCTTGATTTGCTTGCCCTGACCACCAGGTTGACTAAACTCTGTTGGACCTTCAGGAAGGGCAAGAGGGATCTGGTTGACCAAGGGATGCTCTAAGGCTTCTGAGAGATACTTAGGGGGAGAGGAGTCAAAGCCTAGGAGTTCACGAATCTCAGGATCGTAGTAAATACTCTCAGGCTGTCTCAAATCAGAATCTGCAGAGACTCCAGCTACATCTAGGGCTTTACCCCAGGTTATGTCGCAATAATCTCTACAGAGTGTGGAGAATTCCTCTATGAGTCTGCTTTGGGTCTCCTCCACCCCAAGCTTGTATGCTGCCTACCTTTCGGCCTCGACTGTCTCCTTGGCCAATTGAGCACTTTTCTCAGCCAATTGGGCAGCTTTCTTGGCATTCTGCAGCTCAGCATGAAGACCTTTGACCAACTTTTTGTCTGTCTCCAGATTGATCTCAGTCATGTGTAATTGTTTGCATTGGTCTTCAGCCTGCTTTTCAGCGGTCTTCAGGCCAGCATCAAGATTATTCTTTTGACTGGTCATTTCTTTCAGCTGCTCGGACAGCCGAGAATAATCTTCTTTCGTATTACCCAAAGATTTTTCTACCTCTGACCGAGAATTAGCCTCCGCCTGGACTTCAGTATAAGCCTTTTTATTCCATTTCTCGGCTACAAAAACTTACTGGGTAATCTACATAGCAGAATGAAAATTTTCAATATAAAGCAAAGAAAATAGATGAATAAAAAAGATCAGCACCTTAATTGAAGAAGTGGATCAATTCACTACCATGGCCAAATCCCTCTTAAGGGATAGGAAGAGTTTGTGTTGGCTAAAGCGCATGTAATCCTCCATATCTTTGGGTAGGAGGAGTGGTTGTTCCCGGACTTCAGCGATGATACCTGCCCTTCTCCCTTGATAATTTTTTTATAGAGGTATCCCAAGGAAAAGGAGCACCATCCAATTCCAACTTGGGACACCAGGTGCGTTTTCCCTGTCGCACCTCAGCAACGAAATGGTCTTCTCTGCTTTGAGTAGATGAGGCGCTTTTGCTACGATGGTCCTTGACCACCTTCTATTGCTTAGGCCCTTTTGGAGGCATCACCTCCTCTTCTTCAGTGTTGGTCATATGTCTTTTCTTCTTCAGATCTGGTAATGGCTGTAGGCCGAGATCTGAAGAGACCTGAGGCGGTGGTGGAGGAAGATTAACAGCTGGTTGAGACGAGCCCATTCCTTTAACCCCAGCTCCTTTCTTCCTCGCTTTCATTAGATCCTTCAAGCTTGCCATTTCCTCTTCTTCTTCCGAGAAATCGTCTAGAAGAGCAGTTATCAAAACAGGAGGGTGAACACTGGATTACCTGTCTATCTTTTCCTGGGCGTCTGAAACTAGAATCATCTAAAAACTCCTCCTAGTGCTTCTTCTTCAAATTGGAACTGATCGATCTGTTCCTCGAGCGAAGAGGTTGAAGAAGCAACTCTTTCTCTTTCTGCAGCCGCTTCCAGAGGAACCTGTTGGACTGGTTGTATAAGCTGTGGCACACCCTGCAGATTCGGATGTGGTACGGGAGGAAGATCGAATGGTGATAGGAAATTGGGCCGAGAGACGTCTATTCGATTTATCCGATAATCTCCCTGCCTTATAGCATTGCCGACCGGCTGAAAATCGCTCGATTTTGGCGTAAAACCAAGGATAAGAGGAACGGCGTAGAGCTACCCGTCTTCACTTACAAAAATTTCTAATCTTAGTAAGTAATTGAGCGCGGCAATGTTTGTGAGGCTAAGCCAAGGAGCAACGTGTTCTTTATCTGTTAACACCACAACAGAATTAAGTATAGTCAGAAATTTGAAAATACTGAGAGTAGAAAAATTGTTAAAAAAAAAAATTGTAAATCTATTGTTAGGAAACCTAATTCTAGGATGTCCCACTTAGTTCTCCTGGTTGGGTTGGGCAATGAAAACCGTCATGCCACGCGCTTGAGACGATCACATAGTCGTCTTTCATTCCTTTGTTAGATTTGGGAAGGCAGGAGACGAGCTTAACCACGTCGGATCGGGATTTAAGATAGTATCCCGCTTCTTTTTAGCTGTGACATTCGTACATATGTACAATGTCAAGCCAGGTGAGTTCCAAGCCTAGATGACGGTTCAAATCATCAACCGCTCCTAAGATTCTAAAGACGTTAGGCGCACACTGGTCGGGACTAAGCCTATGATTTCAGAGATAGTCTCTGGTAATGGGACCCATAAGGATAGTCATCCCCCCTTTTAGGAAAGAGATGATGGGAATTATAACTTCACCCACCCTTTGATCTGTTAGTTATTGGGGACATATTTTTATGTAATTGGCATATCCTTTGACAAAATATACTTTACTTGTATTTGGCTAAATCTAAGTAGGTTCAAGATGATCATCACAAATGGTTAAATTGAAGACATGAAGACTACTCAAGAACTGTTCAAGAAAAGTGCAATCTGCAGGTCTCGATACCTCCTCGACAGAAGCTCAATCTGTCAAGATTCATTAAAGCTCGATAGATGTCTCGATCGATCAAGCTTACAGGTTTTCAGATTATAGCCACAACGTTTTTAATCTAAAATCCTATTTGTTTAAGGGTTTGTATAATCCTTATTGGACTAGGAAAGCCTAAGGTTTGTGTAAACCTATTTGGAATAGGAGAGCCCATTAAAACTCCTATTTAAAGGAGGTGGAAAAAGAAAAACCTAACCCTAGAGAGCTTCATAAGGTTTTCTTTTTGAAACCCTAGCCTCCTCCTACAGAAGAAAGAGTTCTTATTGTGTTTCTTGTACGCCTTTGGGTTTTGTAACCAAGTAAAGTCTCTTGCACCAACATTGAAGATCTTACTGGTGTTTCTATGTGAAGCTGCTGTAAATCAACTACAACAATCAAAGGGTTGCTGTGGAGTTAGTCACGAATATTCGTGCAAAGGAGTAAGCCGCGTACTGGGATTCGCGCATCAAATTGGTTAGTCACGTACTTGGGAGCTGTGCATTAAAAAGGAAAATTGTCACTACAGAACAAGTCCAATTGGGTATTGGGGTAAGGGTTCAACTGTAGGTTAGTAAGGTACTTGGGATTCCTTTACTTGTAACCGCTTGTTGTGATAATAGTGGAGTTTCGGGAGTGGTGACCTGAAAATCACCCGGTGGGGTTTTTGTCGCAAGGGTTTTTCCCATTCGTAAACAAATCACCGTGTCTTTTAATTTCCGTTGCATATTTAGTTTTTGGTAATTTGTTTGTGCTTCCACGTATTTGCATGTTAAATTGATTAATTAATAACTTGGCTAATTAATTATTTGATTTAATCACAGGGGGTCATTCAGTTTGTGGCCTATCAAGTGGTATCAGAGCAGGCACACTCTGATTAGGTTTTAATTTTTGCTGTGTTGATCCATTGATCCCTGTTGTCATGGAAACTCTTGATTGTTTTGATTTGCATGATCTTATGTTGAATGATGATGATGATGATATTCAAGATGCCTATTGCAAGCTTTATAATTTTTGTATGAAATCTCTTGAATGTTCTACAAAATTAAAAGCTAAAGTTAAAAAGGTCATGCTTGAAAAAGATGATTTGATTGCAAAATTGGATGAAACCAATAATTTGAATGAGAATTTTAAAAATCAAATTTCATCTCAGGTGGACAAAATTAAAAGTTTGGAAGAGCAACTAGGTAAATCTAAAACTGAAGTTGAAAAATTAACTAATTCCAAACTTGTTGTTGAGCCAAACTCAAAAGAAAAAGATTTTTATATTCCTCCATTTAAAAAGAATAATGAAGAGTTGAAGGCTAATATTGCTAGGATAGACAAAGGTAAAAATTATGATGTTAACACTGAAGTTTCTAAACCTATGTCTAAAACTTCTCCTAGGTTGAAAAAAAATTCTGAATTTGTTCCCACTTGTCATCATTGTCATATTGTTGGTCATATTAAGCCAAATTGTCCTAAGTTGTCAACCTCTAAGGTTAGACCTCCTTCTAGAAAGCTGAGTAGCTCTAAAACTACTCATGTTTGTCACCATTGTGGTGATTCTGGTCACACTCGCCCTAATTGTTTTAAGTTGTTTCCTCATAAGTGAGTGTCCAATAAGTCTCATCCTTTGTCTAAACGCTCTGTACCTATTCTTGGTGAGTTATTAAAAGTTTTGAACTTTTTAACTCAATTTCAGGGGAATTCTAATTCCTCTATGTCCTTTAGTAGTCATACTAGGACACGTGCCTTTTCATCTTCACGGCCAAGGACTCATGCTGTGTGGATGATAAAGGATCCTAAGACTTAATTATCTTTTCTGTTTGTCATCTACTTTAATTCTTTCTATCTAAAGTAGGACCCTCTTTGCTTGATTTTTTATCTGCTTTTGAAATCATGCTTTCATGCATCTGCATCTTTCTATCATGCCTTCATGCATTTGCATCTTTCTTTCATGCTCTCATTTTGTTTAACATGTTTTTGTTTGTTTGTTTTCAGTTTTGTTTATTTTTGTTTTTCATAAAAATAAAAAATTTTAAAAAATCAGAAAAATACAAAAACAGTGTGTGTTATGTGTACTTTGGTACTTGTGTACCTTGGATGGCCAATGAAACAGAGTTTTCTAAACTTTGTATCTCTTGTAGCTTAGATGAGCATCTCTATGCACAACTAAGCAAATGAGCTTTGTAGCTCTTGTTTGTGATGAGTAAGATTAAGTTATCTCTTGAACTTAACACTCATATCACTCTTTTTGACGGGTAGGACTAGAAAATCCTAAGAGAAATGTATAAATAACCATCTCACTACTGTTGCCCGCCAATCATAATATGATACATGTATGCTTCGGCATAGTAAAAGTGCGATGTCAAATGCTTAACATCTTGGGTATTTCTTTTCTCTCTTTTTATGCCCATGCATGATATGCTTAAATAAAAGAAAATATGTAAAGAAAAATAAAAAGCAAAAAGATCAAAAATGCTTTAAATATGGTTGCAAGCGTGTATTTTAGGAGATGTGGGAGTTATAGGATGTACCTCGAAGGTGATAGTCCCCATCAAACAGTTATGATTGTGTGTGAGTTAAAGTTATTTTCTTATATCTCAGATCGTCATAACATGTATACACATATGCAATCTTGCGATGCTTTTCACACACAATACGCAATATTATTTGCTACTCTTGATACATGTGCAAGTACAATGTGATTTGGCCATCACGAGTGTTTACATGTGCTAATGTATGCTCACTAAACTGTCTTGACTTATTTTTGAAAAATAAAATTGGTTAGACTTGTTTAGTGTGTATGTGTTTCTGAGGATCCATGTGCTTAAAATGTTTGATGAGAGATGATTTTGGGAGCTTAATATGTTAATTGGATCATTGGTTGAATTGCATGTTGGATTGCATTCATGTTTGTATTTTTCACTTCTCGAAAAACTATTTTTAAAAAGCAAGCTCGACACCTCCTCGATACCTAGCTATCTGTCGAGCTTCTCAAGCTTTTTCTTATCGCAATCTCGACACCTTCTCGACACCTGGTGGATAGATCGAGAAAGTTTCTGTCTCCTCGATAGCTTCTCGACACTTGATGGATCGATCGAGCTTCTCTTCTTGTGTGTGATGTCTTCTTTCTCAACGCCTATCTCGACACCTCTCGATCGATCGAGATTCCCTTGCATGCATTTCATTTTTTTTGTTTTGCATTTTTTTTTTTGTGACCATAGCATCTTGTTATTCTTTTTCTTTTAGGTCTATGGTTCCTTGTTCTCCTCGTTTCCCTCTTTGTCAGTTTTCTGTCTATCTCCTGTCATGTCTTTTCGCTTTTTATGACATTTGACAATCGTGTCAAAAAGGGGGAGAATTTTGAGAATTGAATGTCATTTCTCAGGGGAAGTAATAGACTTAGGAGGAGAACTTTATGTTAAAGGGAAGAATGTTTTTGTTGTAACTTCCTTAGGGGGAGAGTTAGTTTGATACACTTTGATATTGACATATATTTTGTGTTGTATATCTTTTGGTTTTGTAACCATTTACATACATCATGTGTTGTTTCTATATTTGATGATGATGTATGTGTTTCACTCTTTATCTCACATGTGTTGTTTCTTTTCTCTCTTTATACACATGTTTCTTGTTTATTTAACTTGTCATTATTTTCCACATGGTACCTTGATGTGTTTTGTTTAGTGCCTTTCAAGAAAGACAAGTTAAAGCCAAGTCAAGATTCCGAACCTTCTTCTTATAGCAACTTTCAAGGTTCAAATCTTTTAGATTAGGTTTATTTATTCTGTAATCTTAAGTAGAATGTATTCTAGGACATTCAATATACTCTTGTGGTTTTGTCACGGATTGCCAAAGAGGGAGATTGTTGGGGACATATTTTTACGTAATTGGCATATCCTTTGACAAAACGTACTTTAATTGTATTTGGGTAAATCTAAGTAAGTTCAAGATGATCATCATAAATAGTTAAATTGAAGACATGAAGACTACTTAAGAACTGTTCAAGAAAAGTACAATCTGCAGGTCTCAATACCTCATTGACAGAAGCTCAATCTGTCGAGATTCATTAAAGCTCGATAGATGTCTCGATCGATCGAGCTTACGGGTTTTCAGATTATAGCCACAATGTTTTTAATCTAAAACGCTATTTGTTTAAGGGTTTGTATAATCCTTATTAGACTAGGAAAGTCCAAGGTTTGTGTAAACCTATTTGGAATAGGAGAGCCCATTAAAGCTCCTATTTAAAGGAGGTCGAAAAAGAAAAACCTAACCCTAGAGAGCTTCATAAGGTTTTCTTTTTGAAACCCTAGCCTCCTCCTACAGAAGAAAGAGTTCTTGCTGCGTTCCTTGAACGCCTTTGGGTTTTGTAACCAAGCAAAGTCTCTTGCACCGACATTGAAGATCTTATTGGTGTTTCTATGTAAAGCTGCTGCAAATCAACTACAACAATCAAAGGGTTGCTGTGGAGTTAGTCACGTACTTGGATTCGTGCAAAGGAGTAAACCACGTACTGGGATCCGCGCATCAAATTGATTAGTCACGTACTTGGGAGCTGTGCATCAAAAGGAAAAATTGTCACTACAGAACAAGTCCAATTGGGTATTGGGATAAGGGTTCAACTGTAGGTTGGTAAGGTACTTGAGATTCCTTTACTTGTAACCGCTTGTTGTGATAATAGTGGAGTTTCGGGAGTAGTGACCTGAAAATCACCCGGTGGGGTTTTTGCCACAAGGGTTTTCCCCATTTGTAAACAAATTACCGTGTCTTTTAATTTACGCTTCATACTTAGTTTTTGGTGATTTGTTTGTGCTTCCACATATTTGCTTGTTAAATTGATTAATTAATAACTTGCTAATTAATTAATTGGTTTAATCACAAGAAGTCATTCAATTTGTGGCCTATCATTAGTAATCTTTTTGGGGGACAATATCTCAAATCTACATCTTGAGGTATGTGATATGTTGCCCTAAATCTCTCCATCTAGGCAGGGCTATCCACCATATACTTAAATCTACCCATCTCAGTTAAATAAAAAAGAAGAAATACTAAACGTGGTGACTAGGAAGTAAGTATTCGAAGGCCGAGGAAGCTGGCTGAAGAGAAAATGAAAATTTTGAAGAAATGGGAACTTACGCGAACTAAATTGGAGAATGATCTTTAAATCCGTAGGGAGATTCTTACAGATTCTTGGAAGAAATGAGGTTGATGATTTGAAGAACTTGGTGAATTTGAATGCTCGAGTTCGCTGAAGAGTAAGAAATTGCAAAGCAAAAGAGAGAGAGTCTTTTTTGAGGCTTTATATAGGGGCCAAAAAGTGGGTGAGAGTTATCTTGCCCAAATTTTGAGGAAAAACATCGTCCGTTGGATCGATGGTCTACCATTGGATGTAAGAGACAAAACGACTCCTAGAGTAATTAAAAGCGCTTCGAAAATACCGAAATGTCAGAGGCAATGATGAAGCGCCTAAATCTATATTCACACGTGTGTAAACTTAGGTATTTTTGTTTTTTAAGCTTTTATTTTATGACGAATCAAAATCCTATTTTTTCTCCTCGGATGCGAGGGAAAAATTAAAATTTTGAGGGGCTATTGTGGGGGTAAAAGCCCAACATTATGTATTGGGCCTAGGGTATTTAAAGATTAAGGTATGTCCGAAAAGAAGAAAATGATTGAGAAGGATTCCATGTGGGAGAGATATACCCGGAAATGATTGAGGAATGTAGTTCGAAGAGTGTATTCTCCTCGGATGTAAAGAGTCTCGATCAAGCGAATACCTGGGAGGTTCGAGTGATCTTCCTAACGATTCTAATGATAAGGATAAACTTTGGGCATATATGGAGATGATAAGAATGGAGAAATATCTAAAGAAAAAACTGCTACCACCGCATTAAATACACTGCATCAACTTTTCTGGCCGCATTAATGTGGAGAAGACCTCTGAACAGTGGAATCTCAACTACCGCCACTCATGAAGAACCGACGAAGATATTTGATGGGACGTATGCTCAAGTGAACGTTTAGATGAAGACAAGTGGACGATCAAGATAGTCCAAGAGAAAATTATATGTAAGAGACCTCTTACAGATAGGGGGACAGAAAAAAGAGAGGGGAAGAAGAAAAAGAGAGTTTACTGTAGTTCTAAGAATTGTACTGTATTTCTAAGAATTGTATTAATCTTTAAAGCATTAATTTGTCTCTTCGAACATCTATCTATCTGAATTTCACGTGTGTTTTCATACTTGTTCATTCTTGGTGATCTGTATGAGACGTTGCTTAGAACACTCAGTCTAGCTCTTTCACTCACTTTCTACAAATTCATTGTGTTGGGCTTGTTGGGCTCATACCCCATATCTGTTGGGTCTGGGCTACAAACTGAGACCCCACAATTCTCATTTGAATTTATCATTGATATTAGTTTGTTATCTACCATTCATAACTTATCACATCAACAATTGTGAAATTTTTTTGTAGAATTTATTTTAATCAAATTGAACGAAGTTGCCCCTCTAAATCTTTCTTAAAAAAACAGGCAATTGAAAATTATCCAATATCCTCTAAATATTAATGCAAGTGATATATCAAAAAATTAATTTTATGGATTAGAGGGTTGACCAATGACCATAAATTTAAACCTACCCATATATTTTGACCTTTAAATGTTCATAAATAGATTTACATGTAAGTTACCCGCCGCAAGTAATTGAAGGGCACAGCTGTACATTTGTAAAAAGTCAAAATTCTTCCTAGCAAAAATACCCTTTAGTTTCTCAAAAAATCAATTTCCAAAAATATAACATGTCTTACCAATTTTTTAGCTACCAAAGTAAATGAAATGTAATTTTGCTAGGAAGAATTTTGACTTTTCACAAATGTACAGTTGTATTCTTCACTTGCGGCTGGTAACTTACATCTAAATCTATTTATGAACATTTGAAGGCCAAAATATATGGGGAGGTTTAAATTTATGGTCACCGGGCAACCCTCTAATCCATAAAATTAAATTTTTTGATATATAACTTGCATTAATATTGAGAGGATATGGGATAATTTTTAATTGCCTGTTTAGGATTGATAGTACAAAAATCCCCAACAGTTTGAACTTTGAATGCAGATCAACATGTCGATCAAATGAAACAGTGGAAGAAAATTTCGTTTACAATCCTATATCATGTCACTATATAACTCACTAGTATTGATTCTTCATATTCCATCCTGCATACCTATCTGAATGCCTTTAGTCTAATTTCATTTTTATCATATACTGCAACTAAATTCGTCTAATCAAATGAAACAATGAATTGATAGTGATCAAGTTTTGTGTCACATACCTTTCAACAGAAAAAAGAAAAAAAAAATGTGTCACATTGTGTCTATCTTTTTCCAAACTATAATTGGGCTAAAGTTTTATTTTTTTCCCTAAACTGAACTCATTATATGGTGAATCACGAAAATGGTATAAGATATATATATATATATATATATTTATTATATCACATATAATGTTCCTTAAACATGACTGTCCTTGTTATTGAAATAAATGTTGGATAAAATTAAAATGTGTCAACAATTGAGCTAATTTTTTGACATTCAAATGATTAAATTTGTTAACTATTTTCCTCTCAAATGAATAATTAAACCTCTCTAGTAATTTTTCGAGTTGTGACAAATTTATAAGTAGTACTATCAAATTATTAATTTTTCCTGAGTCAGCGAGTCGCGACAAATTCATTCTTTTGTTTTTTGATCTAGACATTTAAAAATGGCATACCTCGCACTCTCGTTGAATCCAAGATTCCAAATATTCAAAACGTTTCTTATTTATCGTTTGAATAAAGAAAAGGCTACACAGGAAAAATATTTAATTTCAAAATTTGTTGCTATCGTAAAGGTATAAGACTTAAATACTGCAAAATTAAATTTGTCGTGATCATGCATTATCAAATTTAGGAGCATATATAGACCAACCAATTCCAAGTTGTCTTAGGCCTTAGCCAATCAAGTTTATAGTTTATAGCCAACGGGGGCTTGGTTCAGCTGGGTATGGTTCGTCCGCTCTGCCTAACATGCTCAGGTTCAATTCCCGCTACCAGCAGGAGTCCGTTGGTAGGCATCACATCGCTAAGTCTGTGTGCTCTACCTAGGGGCTAGCGTAGCCTAGCAAACCCCATTTTCAGATTCTCAAAAAAAAAAAAAAAAAAGTCTATAGTTTATAACACGATTGTAGTACTTGCTAAGCTTAATGGCTGTATATATGTCTTCTCGAAGACTTTGAAATATTCCAGGTTGAATTAAATAGTATAATGGAGATTTAGAGTATTTTCATTGAATTAATGTTATAAGTAGATAGATTTGGAATGAGTTTCAGTTAACTTAACTGGTAAATTTTCTGATGGTTGAATAAGAAATCTGAGATTCAATCCCTGTTTACACCAAAAACTGATTGATGTCTTGATTTGATTCTAAGGAGTTATCATTAGGAGCGGATATCATAGATTGAAACTCTCTATAAAAAAAATAAAAAAAAATTAGATAGATTTGGATTTGGATTATCATTAATGGCGTGGATGGTAGAATTGATTGCTGCAACTAATGGAGATGGTGTTTCCTCCTGATGTATTTAAGTTATTATTTGTGATTAGATCAGGATGATTACTTGTAAATTGACCTTATAATGGAATTTTTATATGCTGGGTGTTGATTTCTTTTTCTTACTTTCTTTTTTGGGCAGTATAGGGGCTATAGAAACGTTTCTTTCTTCTTTTAGCAAGATGGTATTAGAAGTACTATAGATAGAAGTACTAAATTTTTGCAATGAGATTTTGTGGAAGCCGTATTGAGAAGCAACCTCTACTAGCTAGGAGTTAATTTTGAGGACTTAAAATTATATAATTTCTCATTTTTGTTTCCGTTTCTTTTAAATTTCAATTTGTACTATGATAGAAATGGTTTTTTTCTCCCTTGATAAGAAAGAAAAGAATCATATGGAAGTACCCAGCATATAGAAGTACAATTTGTGTTGCTTAAATTAGTTGAAACAATTAAATATTTATGGATTCACTTAAGTAATATGATCATACTTTTAATTATATTAATCTTGATAATTTACATTTCTTAAATCATTTTAGTGACACACAATAATATATATACTTTAATTAGAAGTAATATTACACCACTCAATAACTTGTTATAAATTTTATATTTTAAAAATTCCACTGTTGAATTACATGTTTTATATGTTCTTAACATTCATGCCAATTGAATGTTATTTACCATACGATTTATAAACTCATCTTTTATGTATTATTTTAAATTATAAAAACTTGAATTTAAACAATTGATTGATGATATAGTTATTAATCTTTGATCATCTTGAAATTTTGCAAACATGGAGAATATACAAAAATAATATAATCTAACGTATGGTGGATTTTTCAAAATTCTCATTTAATTAAAAAAATATTGAGTGGTTTAACATTGCTTAAAGTTGCACCAAGTGTAACTTGAACCCAACCCTATATATATATATATATATATTAATGCATTATTAAAATCAAAACTTTCATTTATTTTAATGCATTAATTAATTTTCTTGCTTAAAGTTGCACCAAGTGTAACTTGAACCCAACCCTATATATATATATATATATATTAATGCATTATTAAAATCAAAACTTTCATTTATTTTAATGCATTAATTAATTTTCATATATTAATGGGGTAGATGCATCTTTATGTCATAATTACTTATAAATGGGGCACTAACTATTTATATAAAAATATTTTTTATTTTCATTTTTATAAATTTTATATAAGAATACGTATTATCAAAAGAAAATTAATTAATCTGAAATATGACGCTTCTCTTTATATTACTTTGGCAACAATTGAAAAAAGAAAAACAATAAAAGGCAAATAAAGAAAATCAGTGACACATGCTATAAAAAAAAATATATATATATATATATATAATTGTATGCTTAATTAATTGAAATAATCAAATATTTGTGAATTTATTAAAGTAATATGTTGATAATATTAATTATATTAATGTGGGAGAGGGAAGCCTGAAGAGAGGATCATAGAGTGGAATACACTCGAGGGGTAGTTGGGCTCAACTATTGATCAGATCAGGCTCAATCCAGTTAGGATAACCCAATCAGGGAAACCGAGAAGGACCAGCCACTTGAGGAGCCTAAGGAGCAGATACTTTTCGGTAGACTGGAGATAAACCACCAAGGCCATAAGGTTGAAGGCTAAGGAAGAAAGATTGAAAGAAGTGACGTGAAAGAAATGAAAGGAGGAAGTTTCCAGATAAAACATCTATGACCTCCACATTTAATGCACTATACCAACTCAGCCTGCTGCATTAATGACAGAATGACTCTTGAATACCCTCACAGCCTACAGCTTACTCTAACTACCACCAATTAGGCAATGATAGGACAAGTATTTAAGGAGGGATCAACGACCATCTAAGTGGAAGGCTAGAATACAATCCAAGCAGCTATATATAGGAAGAAAGATCCTCTCGGATGAGGAATTAGAAAAAGTTCAAGGAGAGAAATAGTAAAATAGAGAGAGAATAGAATTATTGTAAGACTGAGAACTGTATTCCTAAAAGACTTCACTCCTCAGCTAGCCTGAGAAAGAACTTAAATAAGAATATTTCTTTCCTTATTACATTTCTTTACAAAAACTGTCATTCTTACTAGTATTTCTTCTATAATTATCAAATCATGGCAACAAGAGTTTGAACGGTTGATCTTGACCAACCACCTCTACAAATTAGTTGTATTGGACCACCATTCTAACTCACTTTCATCCATGTTGGGCTGGACTGTTTGTTTTGCACCCTATAATTAATATTAAAAATTTATATTCCCTAAATCCTTTAATATATATATATATATATTTGTATAGTAAAATTTGTGTTTATCTTGAATATACCATGATAAAATTTGAGATTCAAAAGAGGTTTATCAACCTTGACGAAGGGTAAGAATTCTTTGTTTACGTAACATCCCACCGGTTCAAAAATCTAAAAATCAACTCTCTAAAATTGGGGATAATACCACCTAACTTATCAACCACGGAACCACCTCTTCTGTACTCTACAAAAATAGATGTTTTGGGTATAGTAGATACAATCTTTTAGAGGTAAACTTCATGTATTTACCATGCATGATAGAATAAAACTTACTATTCGGCAAACTCTCAACAAAAGCACAATTTCTCATAACAATTTAACAGTTTTTAAAAAGGTTGCATGCAGTAATCTATCAGACTTGACAAGCAGACAGAACCTGACAAGCGAGTTCAAACAAACTAGCTAGGAGCCAAAAGACAAAATGCAAGCTGTGATGCAAACTCCAAATATCGAACTTCAATTCTAGACTCTAGAACCATCAAACCATCTGCACCTTTATGGTCACTAATGATCTAGAAGCGATAAACGAGAGTGATTGGATTACGTCTGCTTTTTGACACAGACACGTTTTTGCCATTTTTTTTTAAATCAGCGCCTATTGTAGTATTCATAGAATATATATAATGTAAATAGACAAATAAATAATATTTTTGATGTGAATAATAATTTAAAAATTATTTTTTTATTATTTTAAATAAAATAAGCAGTATTTAAACTCAGCTTAAGCAAATATGAAAGCCACAATTGTGCCAAATAACTAATGTATAGCTTGTTCATTAAGTTTTTTTGAGTAGTAAATACTCGAAAATAGTCAAAATACTAATGGAGGACTTAGTTTTTCACGCTCCAATGAGGTGAGAAGGTATGGAGATTTAAGAACGTGCAATTGAGGACTTAGTATTTCACGCTCCAATGAGGTGAGAAGGTATGGAGATTTAAGAACGTGCAATTGAAGTATTGAACTATAGGGGCTAAAACCTCCGGGGACCGTCGTTGAAACTTGGACCACCAGAATGACTATGTGAGCTAGTGACAAGCAAAGCGTTTGGATGTGAGCATGGGTAGACGTACCGGTTAGCCCAGGCTGTCAAAAATTCATATAAATTTACTCTCTGGGTACGTGGAATATTTTCAAATAATTGCATGAGAATTCGAAGTGAGAGCTAGCTAGCTTGGCGGCCCAATGATGAGGTCTGACAATAATTGATATTGGGAGGTAGCTGTACCTCATGATGATGAAGATGGTGATGATTATTGATTACTTTTATTACATCCCCAAAGAAAAGATCAACAAAACATCAAAAAAAAAAAAAACAACAACAACAACAACGACAACAACAACAAAATCAAATAGGGGTAGGGTATAGACCTCGGAAATTGTTCTCTCTTTCACTACCTGATTCTGTCAGTGCCACATGCTCCGGATTTTTTGAGTAGCGTGGCCACATAACTCTTTAGTAAATGCTTGATGGATCGAACTTAGAAATGATTCACTCCAAAGTCCTATCTGATCCAGTACTACTGCTCGTTCCTGATCAGATACTAAAGCTTTGTCTTGTCCACTATAATCTATATACATGCCTAAGTGTATTTGTATCAGCCCCACCAAAAATGGAAAAATTCACTAGGATATCAGAACTTCCAAGTGTATTTGTATCTAATTAATGTGTCATTTTGAAAACTACAAAATTTTATGTTATTTTATTCCTATTGAGAATGCGTGATATATCTAATTAAATGGGTCATTTTGAAAACTACCTAATTAAAATTTGTTGTTATATTTTGATTATTAACCATTAGCAAATTTATTCAGAAACTCTCAATCTACCTCATTGCAGTACTTAAGGATAATTCACTTTACGTTCCTGAATTTTTCAACCCTATACTTCACCTGCTTGTCCATATTGGAATAACCGAATAAAGTGAAAAATTGTTAGCCTTTATAAATGTCGAGAGGATTGAAAAGTTGAGAAATTTGCTGCTGTGTATTCATGTTTGTTTGTACAGCAGAGCAGCTAATCGAGCGTCTAAAGCCTTAGGGTTCCGAATGTAGCACACGTGTATTTTAATACATGGTAATGGAAATGTTAAGGGGCTAGTGGAAAAAAACGTGCACAGGTGGGGATAAATGCAATTTCACATAACAATATGATCACCTAATAATAATTTTAATATGCACAGCAAATATGGATCCACCTGTTGTAAAGGAGTTCAAATTTACTAAGATTGATTTTGAAAATATTTTAGGCTTGAGAAAGATCTCAAACAATTAATAGGAAAAAAAAATTAATCCAAAAGAAAATAAATACAAAACACCAAGAATTACATAGTTCGGGCAATAGTCTACATCCACGGACGACGACGAACAAATTTCACTATATCAAATTTGGGATAATACAAATTGGTGTAGAGACACTCTTACAAGCTCAAATCTCAAATACATTCAAGCGGCAACAAACCTCTCTCATTATTCTACATTGCAACCCACAAATATCAAAGAATCAAACCAAGAGAAAGCCTATTTTTCTTACTCACACAAAACTCTCTAAATTTTCCACAACACACTCTATTTATATAGAATATTCAAGTCAACAAAGATGCAAGTCCGCAATAGAATTTGTAATGCAATTTCCTTTTGTCCATGTGCACCATACTAATCTAAGCAAAAGACAAAGTCTACTCCAAGTATAACTCTAAATCACATGGCTGTCTCTCAAGGTCAGCTAAATCAAATCAATCTCATGTTCGACTCCAAAGTCAAGTAGAATTCCAAAAGTAAATGAGAACAAGTCTCCTTCACCACGTGAAAAGAGATCCAATTCAAGTAAACCTCCACCAAATGACAAGTCATCCAAAACAAGGAGTCCTAGTTCAATTTAAACTAGGCAAAAACAAGTGAATCCAGTTATAGTGGAATTACTCTCATATAGATCATGTATATGCATAAAAAACCCCTAAATTCAAGCCATATTCTACACCACCATATAACTTGATGTTTAGTACTTACTAGGAGAATTATAATTTTGATTTTACTGCAAAGAGAGAGACAAATTGTTCACTAACCAATCAATCGCTGTGTGTGAGGGAAATCGGAAGTTTTAAAGGCCCAGACATACGAAAATACAAACCATCAAGTAAAAAACTATAATATGCAAAACAAAGATTCATATTACATAGTTCAAAATGTTCATTTATTAGATAATGCTTAAAAGCCTTCTTCCAATCAAGAACGTTAGGCAATTGCCTAAATGACCTAGTAGAAGACTCAGTTTAGAGATATGCTAAAAGAGTTGCCACCAATGTATATTATGGTCTAGTTTTTTTTCCCCCCTTTATTTTTATTAAAATAAAAATGAATTAATAATACTTGCATAAATACACACATTGATAACAATTAGAAAAAAGAAAAATGGGATTCAGATTTGATACAATAGTTAAAGTTGTTACACCATGCAATACCTTTAAATTGCTCACAATTTTTTAAAAAATTCTTTTTTATCCAATAGCTGAAATTAAAAGTCAATTTTTTAATTTTTGATTTCAACTATTAAAAAGTATTGTACCGAATCTCAATCCAGCAAAATAATACCAAATAAATTCTCAAAAATATGATGAATTAGCTTATAGCTTGATTAGAAATACTTACCATTTTTAAAATAAATTACAGGAACACTAAGTAGATTTGTGACTTACAGTTAATATCCGCTTACTATAGTTTATTTTCTTATACAAAAGTTTTAAAACCAATTTAAAGCATTACAAATTAAGTTATTTTAATTTTTTCAGCATAGTTTTTTAAAACCCCACTTTCTCCTATGTACAACTTTGTCAAGTCCAACTTATTATTACCTTACTAAAATAAGTTATACCAAACACCAATTATACAAAATTTTGAAAGTACCGTTTACTCACCAAGAACTTGTGGCTTAATGATAATACCGAATTTTCTTATAAAGTAGGACCCAATTCAAATACCCTTATCCCATTTATTATAGGATTTGTCTTACCTTTAATACTTTTTTAACTGGAAGTCTCATTTTGTTTTAAATACACAATAAGAAGTGGTAGTAGGTTTTAATCTCCATATTTTTTTTAGTTAGTGGGTGATGTGATAATTTCTTATTAAAATAAAATGAGATTCTAGTTAAAAAAGTACTTGAAATAAGCCAAACTCTTTATTATAAGGACAAAAAAATAGTTTTCATTTGTAAATATGGTAACTTGAAAACCACAATAATCCTTAGTATTATATAAAACCATGGTCTACCAAGTCTACAATATTCTTTATTTTGAAACTAACACATATACATCCAAATATAACATTGCTGTAACAAACTGTTATGCATACATGGATGCATATAAATACCCAAAAAAAAAAAAAAAAGTTAGTGACACAAAATTTATTATATTTATTTTCACAACTATAAGAGTGGTGTTAATGATAAACTAATGTTGCTTCAAATACTTAAAATAAAAAGTAAAAATTTCTCTAGCATTGCTAAAAAGTGAGAGTGATCTAATTTGTTATGCCTACTAGAAAAACTTAGGTTCTGTTTGGTCAGAGGGGTAGAAAAGTGGGAGGATAGAAATGTGAGAGGATGGAAAGTGGGGTGATAGAAAAGATTTAATTTCTCTATTTTTAGTTTGGTTGGGAGTGAAAAATATAGAATGGAAAAAATGAGTTTGAATAAATTTACTCATATATCTTTGTTAAAGAATGATGCCTAATTAAAAAAAAAAAGTAACAAATAACCAAAAAAAAAAATCACGTTTAGTTTATTAAAAAAAAAATACTATCACGCCCAAGCCCTAGAAAATCAAAAGGAAAAAAAAAAAAAAAAAGGCAACATTATTACCAAAAAAAAAAAAAAAAGGCAATTGGACGAAACCATGTGCACTTGCACATGGGTATTTTTGTCAATAAAAAAAATGTATCCCCACTCAGTTTTCTCCCATTTTAGGGAGAAAATATTTTGGTGGGGCGGGGAGAAAACACCCGAGTCTCATTACTTATTTTCCTTTCTCCACACTCAACCAATTACACTAAAAAAAAAAAGAAATTTATTTCTTATTTTTTTTCTAAAGTTTTCTATCCACTCTATTTCATTTCCAAACTAACACATCCTTAGTTCACATTGTAGGGGCAAAGAGAAGAAAAGATCAATAAACAAAAGATAATCAGGAGAGTGCCTGTCCTGTTGAAAGTCCCTAAAATAAGATCATATTATGAAATACTACTGACTGTGAAAAACCTGTATGATTTCTGCTTCTGCCAAACACTAGTAATTAAATCCAGCCCTCCCATCTATCATGTATGGATATGAAATGCGGCAATAGCTCATGGCTGCAGTAATAAGCCAATTGCTTTCAATTGGAAAATAGGTACTTTCAGTAAAACAAAACAAAATTCTGGATGGGACAAAAGCAATGATAAGCAATTGTTTTCAAATGGAAAGAGCTACTTTCAGTTAGACAAAAATCATGAATTGTATGGAGGATCGCATCATTTGCCTCTGTAACCATCCTAATATGCAGCATAAAACAAATAGGAATCTAATTATGCAATGAATTTTCCTAGAAGAAAATGATGATGATTGACAATATTGAGGAACAAAAGCTAAGAGGACCTAAGCTCTACCAAGACTAATCGCATCACATAAATGTAAATTTGTGTTAGCTATGAACTGTCCGTATTGCTGGACTGGCACCTCAAAAATACATGACCCCGGTGATGCCACATTGTTGTAGTTTAAGTTTAAGCGCTTTCCTGCTGCATTAGTGGCTGTACCACCAATCCCACCACCTTCAATCTTCGTTGATTCTTCAACCACCACACTCCTATCCTTATGGATCATCTCTTTCTCAACCTCTACCTCATCAACATCAACATCGCCGTTATAAAATTTGTACCTAGTACACAAATCTTCCACTTTTGCAGGCTCGAAAAGAGGTGATTGATAGACAATATTACTAACATCATCATCATTGGCCTCTTCATTTTCCTTTTCCGTCTCCTTTTCTTTAGTATCAACATCGCTGTTATAAAATTTGCTGCTAGTACACAAATCTTTCACTTTTATTTGGTCGAAAAGAGGTGATCCGTAGACAGTCTTACTAACATCAACATCGTTGGCCTCTTCATTTTCCTTTTCTGTATCCTTTTCTTCAGTATCATCGATGTCTGCCTCTTCTTCATCATTTGTACCACAATAGTCGCACTGATCATCAGGAAGCCAAACCTCGTCGTCTAATGGTACAAGCTGCAATGTGAGACGCCCATCAGCCCTGTGAGCCCGGAAGTACTCGTGGTGTTTCACCCTCTCCTCCGTTAGAATCAACCTTCCATCGCTGGTGTAGTGTCTTTTCAGCACCCAAGGCATATGACAAGGAAGATTCTCTGTACGTGCAAGCAATGGTATTGGAGGTGGGAACTCTCTTTGCCTCATTGCCCGCCTTTGCTCTCGCTTAGCTCTACACTTCTTGATATAAACCTCGGAGTCAGACTCACCCCCACTATTCTTATCCTTCGATGAATACTGTACCTCTTCGTTAATATCAAGGCAGCTCTCCATGCCAATGTAGTCCCCAGTGGACCATGAAGACGCAGTGGCTAACATGCTCAAGGTTGGTTTTTCTTTTTCAGGAGTGAGTGTTAGGGCCTTGAGACTATGGCCCAGTACTTGATTTGTATGGGATTCTTTTGGGGACCCCATATGGTTTGGTTTTGTGTGTATATCTAGAAATGCAAGGGGGAAAGCAGTGTTGGCAGTCTTATAGCTTTCAAATCAAAGTAAGAGAGAGAGAGAGAGAGAGAGAGAGAGAGAGAAGTGTGTTTCCCAGATGAGACTGTGGTAATGGTATTGAAGATAGGGAAAGATAGAGAGCTCAGAGACAGCTAATACCTATGACGTAGAGATTGGGATTTACTTGGCCACAGAAATCTGAATTTATTCTATGGCTAAGACCTGAAAAATTAAGCAAAAACATTATGAGCAAGGAAAGCAAATGAGTAAATGAGATAGTAATGTAAAATTCATGAATTTAAAAAGCAAGAGATTATCTTAGTTGCTGGCTAGCTCAATTAGGAAACCAAAAAATCACCTCCTTAAAAGGAATCTCAATGCATTTTTATTGCTTAATTTGAAAAATGACAACCTGTGAGCATCTATCATCTATATATGGTACTATACTTAGCATATTCCATTCTTTTGATTTTAGGTGTGAATAAACGTTCCCAATTGGCCAACACATGGGCTGTTATAAAGCACCATGTATTGCTAATATTTCATCTAGCTGGACTTGTTTAGATTGAAATATAGACAACAAATACAATTAATAATCATGTGAAAAAAAAAAAAAAACGTAAACGTCCATTTGGGTATACAACGCCGCGTCACAGCAATTATTATACTGAAAAAAAAAATACCATATAATATAAGATAACCACAATTGAGAAAACGTTACGTTTCCGTTAAATTTTATTTATTTTTATTTGTCATGGTATTACGGATTTTATTTTGGATAAACTTGAGAAATAAAGGCAGTAAGAATAACAAATATTACTATTAACAAATAAACAGAAAAATACAAAAAGAGGTATATACGCGTCCAAATTGCTTGGCAGTGAAGAGAGAAGATCTGGCATGCAATCCTTGGAGCCAGATATGCATAACTATAAAAACAAATTATATTTTTTTATTGTTTTTGTTTTTGACAAGTCATTCAAAGAAGAAGAGAGAAAATTGGAGAAGAAAGCACCAAACGGGTTATATGGTAACGATTGAAAGTTACTACAAGAATATAGTGACAACCCCAGATTTTCTGGAACAAGGTTATTCTAGAAATTTATGAGTTTAATAACTCTTTTCAATACGTTTCATTTACTATTCACAATTAAAGCCAGCGGTAACCTAATTACATACATTCATTTACAACTAGAAAAATGAGAAACAGGCAATTCCATCGAAAACATTAATCATTTGACACCCAAAAGAGAAAGAAAAAAAAAAGGATCATCATCCGAACAAAGGTAATAGGATATTGAAGATTATAACAAGTGGGTATCTAATATGTTCATTTGTGAATTGATAAAAAGGAAAATCAAACAAACAAAGATAATAGGATATTGAAGAACTTACATGTGCTGCGGGTGATCTTAATTTCTTCTGGGCTTGTGTTTCTGTGACTCTCTTACATACTACGAGAGAGAGATAGAGAGAGAAGAAAAGGGATGAGATATATATTTTATATGTGAATACGAACAAAGGTAATAGGATATATCCTATCAAAAAAAAAAAAAGGAAATAGGATATATATATTTTTTTTGACAGATATGAATGTTGTTTTTTTGGAACTTAATTAGTGCATATTGCTTAATTATTATTAATTAATTATTGTCTCCTCTCCTTTCGGGTGTGTTTTTTAGCACTAATTTTTGGCGAGGTTTTAGGGATTAGAGTGAAAAATTGAATAACCGAGTGTGACATGGCGATGGCTAAAGAAACAAGCAAATTTTGCCGCTTCGATCTATTTATGCTAATTCTACTCGTTTTAGATTTCTTTTATTTTATCCATTTTCTTTAAAAGGGCTTGCTCCTTAATTCATGGATAAATGTTGGACTTTAAATGTTATTAGACCGACTAACACACTCAAATCTCATTCTTATCATGGCAAACAGATTTCATAATATAAGGATGAGGATGATTTCTATTTCCTTTTTCCCACGACAAATACAGTATATCTATAAAAGAAAAAGATGGAAAGCAACTATGTTAAGATTACAACACATTATGATTAGGATGAAGAGGATTTGAATTGCTACTATCCTATAGGCTATAGGGTGATTAGTAAAGTCATTAGCTTATCTCATTACTTCAAAAATCCGACCAGACAATGAATCAAAAGATAGACTAGTTTTCAAATATCTAATCGGATTAGGATTGGAGTAAAGGTAAATTCATAAAAAAATTTAAGGTAAAAAAACTAAAAATCCTATTAGAAAAACAAAATTCAAGGTCAAAACATAAATTACACCCTTTAAGTGTATTGAATTGTTATTTCGTCCTTTAAGATTTATTTATATCATTTTAGTTAGGGGTGTACATGGTTCGGTTCGGTCGGTTTTGGAGAGGTTCTTTGCACCACACCTATAGGGTGCGGTTTCACCCTATGCTTGACCACACCTCACTTTTGGAAGGTAAAAAATGGTCTACAAAAGGTGCAGTTAATTTTAACGGCTCAGTGCGGTTTGTTTAGTTATATAGGTATGGAAAAAGAATTATGTGGTTGAGTGCAAAAGAGAAGAGGAAAACGGTTGGTGGAAGCCTGAAAATCTGAGATTGAGAGGGAAACACTACAAATTGTTCGGCAGGATTAGGGTTTGGAAGAAACATTATGTGGCTGAGAGCAAAAAAGAAGAGAAAATGGGTTAGGTGAGAGCCTGAGATTTTGAGATTGAGTAGGAAGAAAAATGAAGGTGGCTAATGACTGATGAGTGATTGAGTTCTAAGTCTGAGAGGTGAGATCATGAGAGGAGCAGAAGTTTAAAGACTAAAGAGGAGAAATGAAATTATGAGAGTAGCTGAGTCTGAGTAGGAGACAACTCAAGAGAAAAGACGTGTGTGGTTGAGATTAAAAGAGAAAAAAAAAATATCTTGCATACTAAATGACTCCATTAGTGACTCAAATAGTGACAATACGACATCGTTTTTTGTTTTTTATTTTTATTTTTTAATTTTTTTTTCAAAAAATGCAAGTGGCAAGTCAATGAGTTAGTGACTAATACATACAGCATTTTTTTTTTCAAAAAATGCAAGACACTAGAGTTACTAGACAAAACCACTCACACTCAGTGATGAGACTATTCAATTATTCCTCCTGACACACGTTTTTTGACTAAGAAATGTAGCCTCACTCACGCACATTAACTTATTTTTTAATTCATTTTTTTTTTTTTTTTTGATAAGAACGATAGGCCTGTTCATGGATAAGAATTCCAAAAAAAAAAAATAAAAAAATTGATCTATTCAAGGATGAGAATGTTAGGCTTAGGCGGCCTCTTCAATCTTCTCTTCTTAGAACAGTATGATATTTATATACATACATATATATATATATATATATAAACATGCTCGGGTCGGTTCGGTATTCATCAATGTGCACATCTCGATGCCGATGGCCACACCGTTCCAACATCGGTACTGAAGATCTACCGCCGACTACCGTGCTGAAAACCTTTGGCAGAGCCCTGAACAAGGCGGGGCGGGGCAGTCAGACCGGTTCTGTTGGTGCTGGTATATCCATGAACAGGCCTAATTTTAGTCCATTAAGTTCACATTTGTTGCTAGTGCTAATCCTTTTTCCATTCATACTCATTAATTGTTGTGTAATTTTTTGATGCTTCAAAAGCATATTAAATGCATACTTATCCCTCTCACAGAGAATAATGGATTCCAATTTGAATTTCATTAATGTGACCTTTTTTTTTTTTTTTTTTTTTTTTTGCTCTGATATAGAATTCTACTTTAATCTAATCTAAGTATATGTGTATGAAACTCCCTTCTAGAGACTTAAATCCCGGCGTTTGTCTCTCACACTCTACAAGCACTTATACTTGTGGAGTGACCATCATGCTAAAGGTGTTGGTGGTATTAATGTGATCTACTATTATGTTAGAGGGAGGAATATGTATTTATTGTGCGCTCGAAGTACTAAATAATTACTCTCCTACATGTATTTTTGGTTTTTTTCACAATTATTTGTACTAAAGAAAATGGGTCCGATTAACAGGTGTCCTTAGGACATTAACTAATGAGAAATGATATATTTACAACATTTTTACAACAAATCTTAAATGGCGGGTTGTTACTAGTTGTTGTTAGGGTAAAAAAGTAATCTTAGTGTTAGTTTCAAATTTCAACCAATAACAACTAACCACTTGTGATTTGTTATAAAATTGTTGTAGACGTAGCATCTCTCTTAACTAATGGATCATTTTAAGAAAGCTTTTATACCACTTTTATGAGAAATCTTAAAAAATGTCAAAAATCAATAACATCTCGATGGGACAAAGGAATTACATACACTCAAGAGAATAACCAGATACTCAAAGAAGTCTAAACACTCTTGTTTATAAAAAAAAATTGTCAAAAATCAAATACTTTTTTTTTTTTCTCATAAAAAGTTTCTAAAAAGTATCATTTAAACCAATACACTTAGACTATGATGATGCCATAAAACACTACCTTGAAAAATTGTCCATATGGCTCGTCTACAGAAAAAAGAAGGATGGCACAGCCAAGATTGCCGCGTCCGTCCTTTGAGACGGACGAACAAGGTCTCGTCCGTCCCAAAGGACGGACGAGGAAGGCATGACCATGCCAAGGCACGTCCACCCCTAAATAGGGATAGACGAGCCAAGCATTTGTGACTTAACCAATAAATCAAAACCTCCATCATTCGCAGTGAGACACCGGTTCAGATGAAGCAACATCTACGGAAGTTATGGAAGTTACCTCCGATTTTGGTGAACTCCTTGACAATAGGAACGGTTATCAGAGAAAATAACCGTTCCATACACTATATAAACACAATTCTGCGTAGAGGTAAAGGATTCTGATTTTTTCATTTTGAGAGGAAGGAGAAAAAAACTTAGATATTTTTTCCTCTATTCCAGCCTTCTAACTTCATCATCGGAGGGTCATAGACCGGCCTCCACCGGTCTTTACTCTGATTGGGTTTGGTTTTACAGGATTCAACTCTCAAGATTATTGAAGTCTGAAGATTTCCAACCTACTGATTTTCTTGAGTTATCAGACTATCCATTAACTTTTCTTAACACCCTTAGATTATCCATTAACTTTTCCTAATGAAAATTAGTTACACTCTAATTCTTTTTAAATTGAAGATTTTTTTAATAAAATCAAAATAATCAGGTGGTGTCTCTAACTACACTAAAAAGCTTGTCCAAGTGCCCAAACTGTCTGTAAGCTCATGATTTTTTTGGGGGGCATCAATGACTGAATGGGCAGCAATTATGTGGTGGTTTGAATTTGATTGAAAAAAATTAAGTTTGGTAGTGGCCTAGTGGGTAATGGTATTGATTCTATTGAATGTTGTGTTTCATGTGTGAAAATATGGAAAAATTTTCACGTGAATGTTAGGGGCAGCTCTAGGAATTTTGTTTAGAGGGGTCATTAAAAAATTTTAATAAAAAAAGAACTTGAATATATCGAGGTACGAACCAAAAAAAAAGTTAATACATGAAGTTTTACAATTTCCTTCTACATGTATTCAAATTTTGAATTGTTATATGATAGTTCATTATAAGTACTTCCTCCGTCTCACTTTTTTTGTCCTCTATTCCATTTTGAGATGTCCTAAAATATTGTCATGTTTCTAAAAATAAAAGTCATTAATTTACTAATGTTCCTATTATATCCCTATTAATTTACAAATTCAATTTTTTGATAAATTTTTTAAAGGGTAGTTTTGGAAACTTATACATTTTTAAAAGGCAGACAAGACAATAAATGATGTTCCCTTAAAAAATTTGACTTTTCAAACAAGACAAAAAAAATGGGATGGAATGAGTATTTATTGCCAATGTGGATAGTTATGAGCCTATAATCATTTTATTTTGTTAAGTTTATCTAAAATTTTTATTTTTATGCAATTTTTATTATCTATTTGTTATTATTTTTATAAAAATATTTTAAACTAAATTACTAAACTAAACTCATTGGTTTTGTATTAATTATTGACACACATAACCATACTCATTCATACATAAAATTATACACTAGTGTCTACTTAACTAATCAAATGCTTGGACAATCATTAACTTTACGTTTTTTTTCTTAAATTTTACTAACTTTATAACAAAAAATTATTATAACATGTTAACAATATACACACATATAACAAACCATATCTATTTCCCAATTATTAAATTATATATATATATATATTATATGTATATACAAACATCCACACATATCATAATTCACACAAATAATATTATAACAAAAAGTAATGTACACAATCAATATTAGACACACTTACATACATAATATAAATTTATAAAAAATAGTGACACTTACAATCCACAAACACTTACTTTTTATTCTTAAAGTTAGAAATACTTGTTGTAGGGTCAAGATTTGTAGCTCAAGCCCAAAAGATATAGGATGCAAGCCCAATACAATAAATTTGTAGAGAGTGAGTGAAAGAACTAAGTTGTTTGTAAATTAAACAACAGTTAATCAAGACTCTTAAAAGATGAACATGTGCAAAAACAAACTTCAAACTTGAATAAATTGATGTCCGAAGAGATTAAAAGCTAATACAATTCCTAGAGCTACAGTTAATCTTCTTTCTTTCTCACTTTCGATTTCTTCCGATCCCCCCTCTATGAGAGGTCTCTTACATTTATATAGCTTTCTTTTCAGACCATCTTGATCGTCCACTTGTTCTTCATTTAAGCATGCACTTGAGTACATGTCCCATCAAGTACTTTCTTTGGTTCTCCATGAGCAGTGGCAACTGAGATTGCACTATTCAAGGGTATTCTCCACATAAATGTGGCCAAAAAAGTTATTGCAGTGCATTTAATGCGGTTGTAGCAGTTTTTCCTTTAGATATTTCTCCGTTCTTATCATCTTGATTCATGCCTGAAGTTCATCCTTATCGTTGGAACTGCCAAGAAGGTCACTCAAACCACCTGGGTATTTGCTTGACCGATATCTCTCATATCCGAGGAGGACATACTCCTCAGACTATATTATTCTATCATTTCCTTGCATGGTTGTCCAATCTAGGGTTTTTCTCCATCATTTACCCCTCCTCGGACGTACCCACATCTTCAAATAGGGCCCAAGGCCCAATATATAAATTTAGGCTTTTATCCCCACAATAGTCCCTCAAAATTCTAATTTTTCCCTTGCATTCGAGGAGAATAAAAATGGGATTTTGATCTGCCACAGAAATAAAGGTTAAAAATGTAAAAATTACCTGATTTTACACATGTGAGAGCATAGATTTAGGCGACCACACTCATTTATCTTCTACAGCAATGCGTCAAATGTTGGGACATATTAGTTTTAACTACTATAAATCCTTTTCGATATGGTCGAGGATTCAGCTTCGGGCTTATGCTAAATGGCAGCCACTAAGCACTGTCTCGCCATAGATTGATTCCCAGGATTTCACTAACTTGTCCTTCAGACGGATACTTAACCTTCTGATACAGAGTAGAGGAGACAGCCCTAACGTATGAAGCCAAGGTCTAGCCACAATTGCAGTGAATACGCGTCTATGACAAAGAAATCTACCTCTACCACCTTTGAACCAGCCTGCACAGGTAGTCGTATTTGGCCCTTTGGGATAACAACTCTTCCTTCGAAACTCACTAGAGGAGAATTGTATGGTGTTAAGTCATCAAGTTTTAAATTCAGCCCCTTATAGAGATCAGGGTACATTATTTCAGCTGCACTACCCTAGTCCACCATTACTCTCTTCACATTATACCCCCAATTCTGAGGGTGATTACCAAAGTTTCGTCATGGGGTTGGATGGTTTCAATCTTGTCTTTGTCCAAGAATTCTAAAACTGGTGGAATACTAGTTTTAGCTCTCTTCAGATCTTGATTAACGTCTTCTGTGGGTAAAAGGGCTATTGACATTACCCTGGAGGGGTAGAATCCTGTTCTTCCAAGTGCAACGAAGATAACATTGATCGTTCCCAAAGGGGGTCTTGAAGAAACATCTCTTCGAGATTCTGAGCTTGCTTGACTTCCCTGGCCACTGGAATGATGTAGGAGTTGCTTTAATTTTCCCTCATAGACAAGCTGTTCTAAATGATCCCAGATACTCCTACAATCTTCTATGATATGCCCATGATCCTGGTGATACTGGACGTAGAGATTATGATTACGTCTTTTAGGATTTCCCACTATCTTGTTCGGTCGTTTGAAGAATGGTTCATTTTTAATTTTCTCCAAAACTTGATGCACTGGCTCTCAGAATACTGCGTTGACTGCTTGAGAATTCGTCGATCCAGACTGTCCAACGAAATCTCTCCGCGGTCTATTGTTATTATGACGATCTGACCTGAAATTCCTCCTTTCCTGAGGGATAACATTTTCCTTGCTGTTGATCCTCTTCAACTCTTTTATACTTATCAATCCTATCCATTAGGTTAAGCACACTGGTGACAGGTTTTCTAGTCAGAGATTTCCTTAAACCATGTTCAGCGGGGAGGCCAAGCTTAAATGTATTGAGGGCCACTTCATCAAAATCGCCTTCCATCTCATTAAACATCTCCTTGTACCTATCTGAGTACGTTTTCAAGTCTCACCTTCTTGCATGTTCAAGGATAGCAATGAAGCTAAGGGTCGAACGACTCTTCGGCAGGTGACAAAATGGGAACCGAATGCTTGAGTGAGTTCTTTGAAGGAACTAATGGAATTTGCTTTCAGGCTATCAAATCATCTCATCACAACTGGTCCCAGACTGGATGGGAAAACTTTGCACATCAAAACTTCATCTTTAGAATGGACAGTCATCCTTTGGTTGAAGTGGCTCACGTGTTCCACAGGGTCTGTTCTACCATTATAGATAGTGAACGTCGGCTGATGAAAACGACGAGGGAGTCTTGCCTCTTCAATCCTACGTGTAAAAGGCGATCTGGATATTTGGTTCAAGGCCTTGCTCATAGCGTCGTTCCCTACGCCTCCACGTGATGGGCTTCGAGGTTGTTGTTGCCGTTTATGATAATGTTCTTCTTCATAGGAAAAGGATTCACTAACTAGTGTTCAAGACCTTCGTTTATAAGTAACGTTTTGTTCATCGTTAGAATTATCATTAGAGTATGAAGAAGTCCGCTTCCTCTTTGCATGGCGCAGCTCCCTTTTTAACTGATCAATCTCTAGTTACATGTTCTTGTTATTCTTTGCATGAGATATGTGACTTCCACCTTGTGGCTGGCTTCGGTCAGTATGTGTAGTATGTACACTACCTTCACGATCTCGTCTTTGCTCCAAGTTGAAAAAAGGATCAACATATTGGGATGCCCTGGATTCTATTGGTTGTTGCCCTGGTTCAGCCATCGTCAACTGTTGCTTCCACTCTCGCTCAAGCTCTCCCCACAGACGACGCCAATTGTAGGGTTAAGATTTATAACTCAAGCCCAAAAAATATATGATGCAAGTCTAATAAGCCTAATACAATAAATTTGTAGAGAGTGGGTGAAAGAACTGGGCTGTTTGTGAATTAAACAACAGTTAATCAAGATTCTTAAAAGATGAACAAGTGCAAAAACAAACTTCAAACTTGAATAAATTGATGTTCGAAGAGATTAAAAGTTAATACAATTCCTAGAGCTACAGTTAATCTTCTTTCTTTCTCACTTTCAATTTCTTCCGATCCCCCTTCTATGAGAGGTCTCTTACATTTATATAGCTTTCTTTTAGACCATCTTGATCGTTCAATTGTTCTTCATCTAAGCATGCACTTGAGTACACGTCCCATCAGGTACTTTCTTTGGTTCTCCATGAGCGGTGGCAGCTGAGACTACATTGTTCAAGGGTCTTCTCCACATAAATGCGGCCAAAAAAGTTACTGTAGTGCATTTAATGCGGTTGTAGCAGCTTTTCCTTTAGATATTTCTCCGTTCTTATTATCTTTATTCATGCCTGAAGTTCATTCTTATTGTTGGAATTACCAAGAGGGTCACTTAAACCACCCGGGTATTTGTTTGACCGATATCTCTCATATCTGAGGAGGACATACTCCTTGGACTATATTCTTCTATCATTTCCTTGCATAGTTGTCCAGTCTGGGGCCTTTCCCATCATTTGCCCCTCCTCAGACGTACTCATATCTTCAAATAGGGCTCAAGGCCCAATATATAAATTTAGGCTTTTATCCTCACACTTGTAATAAGGGTGTGTAAAATTTAAGCCAAGTGTGCAAATATATTTTTAAGAAAAAATTATAGTATTAAACTAAATATATATATATATATATATTGGAAGTCAGTGCAGCGCCGCCCATGTGAAGATCTTTGTGTTGCTGGTCGTTCCTGTTTGTTTTTGTTTTTAATTATTAAAATAAATTTTAATAATTTTTTAATATACAAATTATCTTGGATGGAATAATTAATAATCCTAGAAAATATGAAGTTACAATACTAAAAATGACCCAAAAAAGAAAAAAAAAAAGAAACTGACAAAACGAAATGACTTTATTTTTAAGACGACGAAATGACAATAGATCGACTCTCGAACTTAAAGAATACAGTTTTTATTTTTATCTAAATTTAATCAATGGTTATTAAATAATAAAAATCAACAGAATAGATTTATAATAACTAGTAACTTTCATTGAATTTTTTTTTTTTTTTAAATCAAGTGAATTCCACATTCTATATTTAAAAATACATAGATAAGAAAGTATAGTAAACAAATTATCATTAGGGGAAAAAAAAGCTTCAAAGTATAAAGCATCTTATCATCTTGAAATTGAGGTAGTAATAGTATCTAAGATGTGGGTGGTACCAATACAGATATAGATCAGTTGACGGATGGGATGGTATTTTTAAGTTTTCCTTCACTTTTTTATATATATATATATATATCAACTTTTGTGATTAGTGTTGAAATATATATATATATATATCTATATATTTTGATAGGAAGTGTTGAAATATTTTAGTTATACTAATATGCTCTAATCCAACTTGTTGACACTTCTCAAGAATATCTTACCATTTCTAACCATTTTATTGTTCTCTTTTGATATTAGCAAAATCTTTATTTTAATCTATACAAAATTTTTCTGCCAAAAATTTATAACTTATCTTCCAGTAAATTTGTATCTACGTACAAACAAAAAATTAATCATAATTCATAATTCATAATACATTTTTCTTTTTTCTTAAACCAAAGTTTTAGGAGGACTCAACAATCACCACCAAACTCGTGTGTGGCACGTGCAAATGTGCAATGAAATATATTCAAAATTAATGGTAGTCTTGTAATTGCAAGCATCGGCAAAACAAGAAACACCAGCCACGTTATATTTTTAAAGCTGGGATTCTACGTTCTAACATTGTATCGGATAGAGAAAACATTAAAAAAAAAAAAAAAAAAAAGATAGAAACATTTTAAAAAAAAAAAAAACTTTGGGGTGTGATTTTTTTTTTTTTTTT
>NW_027069515.1:1904593-1975299 GCF_002906115.3 Quercus suber | reverse complement strand
TTCTTATCATCTTGATTCATGCCTGAAGTTCATCCTTATCGTTGGAACTGCCAAGAAGGTCACTCAAACCACCTGGGTATTTGCTTGACCGATATCTCTCATATTCGAGGAGGACATACTCCTCAGACTATATTATTCTATCATTTCCTTGCATGGTTGTCCAATCTAGGGTTTTTCTCCATCATTTACCCCTCCTCGGACGTACCCACATCTTCAAATAGGGCCCAAGGCCCAATATATAAATTTAGGCTTTTATCCCCACAATAGTCCCTCAAAATTCTAATTTTTCCCTTGCATTCGAGGAGAATAAAAATGGGATTTTGATCTGCCACAGAAATAAAGGTTAAAAATGTAAAAATTACCTGATTTTACACATGTGAGAGCATAGATTTAGGCGTTTCATCATTACTGCTGACGTTTCGATATTTACGAAGCGTTATTAATTGCTCTAGGCGGCGTTTTGTCTTTTGCATCCAAAGGTGAGCCAATGATCCAACGGACAACGTTTTTCCTCAGAATTTGGGCGGGATAATTCCCACTCATTTTCTGACCCCTATATAAAGCCTCAAAGGAGATCATTTCTCCTTTACTTCACGATTTCTCAAACTTTCCAGCAAACTCAGGCATTTAAACTTACAAAGCTTTTTAAATCATCAGTATCATTTTCTCACAAATTCACAAGAATCCTACTAAGGACTTAAGGATCTTTCCCCAACCTAGTTCGCGTAAGTCCTAATTTTTCCAAATCTTTCATTCCTCCTCAGCCAGCTATTTTTTTTGAGATAGTTACAATACACATTCTGTTAATCTCACTGCTCGAACTATTTTTTCCTCTCTAAACTTTCAAATACTTTGTGCATGAATAAGTGTCAATTAAGCTATATGAAATTCAAAGTTAGAGCTTGCACTAAGTTTATTTAAGTAAAAATACTAAAGATACTATAAGTTTACTGTATAATATTTACAATCTAACACGTCACTATCAATAAAAAATTAATCATGACATTTATTTATTATATTGTTTAAGAATTGACTTGCGCCACTACAATTGAGTAAGTGGAAGCCCTGACATGGAAACTACGTAACAATCAAAAGCATGTGCAAGCAAGATGTGATCAAAGATGAAGCTTGGAAGAATCGTTTGGTTGTCTTACTGTTCTGCCAATACACCTGCGACTCAGCCTGTAGTGAGAAAAGAGAAACCATCAGGAAGGTACAAGTTGGTTTGGCTTAATATTAGAATCCCTCAATGTTCCTTCATATTAAATATGGCTTGCTTTAATTCTAGATTCTACTTGTGATAGACTAGCTAGGTGCATGATATAAGGGTGATGAGAGTAATGTCACAATCACATGATTGGGAAATGAAAACTTTGACTTCACATTAATTATTGTTCTTGTCAGCGACATGAAATGAATCTTCCTAGCTAATTCATACGTAAGAGAAACATTGTTTATATTAAAGCCACGTAATTTTATGAAATGAAAGAACTGTATATTAACATGCTAAGCTATCTATGCCAAAGGCTGCTGGTGGAGGCCAGCTGAGGAAGGAAATTTCAAAGTGAATTTTGATGGGGCAATTTTTAATGAAAAAGAATAGAGCAGCTGGGATCATAGGAGTGATTGTGCGAGACCACCATTGAAATCCAGTAGCAGCAATGAGCCAAGCTAGCAGTGAATTTGGGAAAGGAGCTCAGCATCAAATTAAAGAGCCACGTTCGAAGGTGATTCAGAGAGAGATTGTCGTGAAAGCACTGAAGGAGGAAGATAGTTGTATGACTTTTTTTTGGACAGCTCATGGAATAGAAGACGCGAAGTGTGATGCTCAAGATCTCGATTGGTTCTCGGTTTACTCAAATCAGACGTGAAGGGAACTCCATAGCTCATGCACTCGAAAGAACTAGTCATAAACTAGGAAATGCATAAGAAAATGTAATGTAAAATTTGTTGATTAAAATCAATGTTATGAGTTTCATTTCGGACCCATTTCTAAAACAAAATATTTAAGTATTGGCTTATTTTGATATATTGTTTCAAAATGTCCTAAGGTTTGTAAGAAAAATTTAAAATTTCGGCCAGAAATGAAATGAAATCGATAACATTAGATTAAATAATGAATGTATTATTAAAAGCATTTTCTATTTTTATAATTTTTATGTAATAGAACATATAATGTATTTTGAATTCAACAAAAATAGTAATAATATATATATATATATATATGAAAAACGTAATTTGATAAAAAAAAATTAATTACATAATTATAATTAAACTTATATCTCTAACATTACTTTTTTTTTTTTTTTTGAAAACTAGCATTGCTCTTTTTTTTTTTTAATGTACAATTTCATTCTATGAAACACATATAACTTGTTACATTAAATTTAAATTATTATATAAGTTTAGAATTATAGCATTTTTTTTACCATATTATTGAAACTTTTATTTTACAATAATTTATTATTTTTATTGCTTTATTAGGGCCCATGCCTCTAATTACCAATGCTTATTTTAATTGTATTTTTTAACCCAAAACTAAAGAAACGAAATTTCATACTTTTTTTTACCCAAATTTAAGAAAAATATAAAATTTTGAGCCAAAAACTTATAAAAAAGGACCTACAAAAAGAATTAATTAAGATCCAACTAATCCAAAATGGACTGAACTGGATTAAATTGCTTATATTAAAATGGCTCCACAAAAATATAACAACAATAAATGTTTCAAGAGACTTGCCCTTAAAACATTGCCTTTTTATCCATAGATTAGGAACTGAAATTGTGAAGAAATGGAATATATTATGAAAGATATTACGTTCACAACATTTTTATAACAAATCATAAATGGTTAGTTGTAATTTGTTCAAATTTGAAACTAACATTAAAATTACTTTTTTACCCCAACAATAACAACCAGTAATAACCTGTCACTTAGGATTTGTTGTAAATATGTTATGGATATATCATTTCTCATATATTATTTATCTTTTTTCTTCTTTTCTTTTAAGATTTCTTTCAGGAGAATGTTTCAAAATTTTATAATAAAATTAAGGCCAGACTTGGGTCTCAGCTACCTTGAAACCAAGCCCAAAACTTGAGCACACGAGTGATTGAACACAGGCTCAAGGTAGGGTTTGGATTGGGCGTCTGCGTTTATAAGTTTGCGTTTTCCTCTTTTTTTTTTTCTTTTTTTTTTTTTTGTCACATGCAGTTCAACTTTTACGGACAAGGGTCGTCAATGGGCCGGGTCGGGCTGGCCCGACCAATTTTTACTTGGCCCATGGGTTCAATGGACTGGGCATAATGGGCTATTAACTAGTTAACGGGCCGAGTCGGGTTAGGCAGAAAGAGAAAACCTCAGCCCATGACCCTGCCCATGGGCAATGCCTATTTTGTCTTTAGCAAGCTGGGCTATCGAGTTGGGCCTAATGAGCTACTCTTGGACTTGTGTTAGCATATTATTTTATTATTTTTATAAGGAAAGAATCAATTTTTATAAGGGAATAATCAATCTATTTTTTTAAAGTAAAGAATTAAAGAATTTAATACTTAATTACAAATTTTTTTACAGTCAAATCTATTTAATTTTTTGTTTTGTTGATGGAAACCTATTTTTTTTATTTTTTTATTAAGGCTTTAAATAGATTTTTATTTTTATCTTTAATAAAAAAAAAAATGTCAAATGGTTAATTCCAATTTGCTAGACTACTAGAAAAATATATATTTAGTAAATTAAGTTTAGCACAATTACTTTGAGTATCTTAGTAGTTTAGGGAGTTCTTTTAAAAAATTCTTCTATAATATCTTAAGATCAATTCTTCATACACTTCCTACATATTTTTGTTATAAATTATGAGTTATTGGGTTAGGTCAATGGGCTGGGCAACGAGTTGGGCTACTGGGCTAGTCCATCGAGTACCCATGGGCATAAAAACTAGCCCATGACCTGACCCACTGGGCTAGTAGGCTACCCATGAGTCACAATAACAACGGGCTGGGCCGCCCATTAGCCCGATGGGCCGTCGGGTTTTTGGGTCGAGCTATGGGCCGTAGACTGTTTGATGACCCTTAAGCACTATAGTAGCACTGTTCACGGGACCCACACCAACTTTATTAAAATATATATATATATATATATATTAAAAATAGGTCATACGATACTATTCATAGATTTAAAAATTATTTTGCTACAGTGTTTTCAGTTTTCATTTTTTAATTATATCTAACCGGACCCCAAGTATTCATATGCACAGATTTCAAGAGGCAAGGTATGCAAGCCAACTATTCAGTCTAGTCCGTCAGTTATCTAATTCAGGCCCAAGCATTGATATACATAACCGGGCTAACATAAATTGAAACCTTTAGGGTCCGTTTGTTTTGGGTGAAAACAATTTCAGAAAAGCATTTTCCGTAAAATATGCTATTTGGGTGCGCAAAGAAAATTGGATCAAACGGAAAATCATTTTCGTTGACCTTCAATAATGCCTTCTGATTACGAAAAATCATTTCCGTTTTCATTTTACCTTCAATTCACTTCCGGAAAAAGAGAGAGAGAGAGAAAGAGAGAGAGCACGAGGAAGAAGAGAGAGCTGACGACCCACAAACCCAGAGCTCAGAGCTGACGACCCACCGGCACGAGCCGTCGACCCACGACCCACCAATCTTCGAACCAGAGCCGGCGGCCTACGATCCCAGAGCCCAGAGCCTTCGACCCAGACCTTCGACCCATCGCCTTTGACCTTCGACCTTCGAACCATCGCCTTCAACCCAGACCTTCGACGACCTAGACCATCGACCCAAATCTCGTCATCGACCCAGACCCAGACCCATCGCTCTCTCTTCCTCGATCTCGTCGACGACTCAGTTTTGTTTTTTTAAAGTTTGATTGTTGTTGTTATTGTGGTGGTGTGGTGGTGATGTTTTGGTGGTTGTGGGTTTTGATTACTGGAATTTGCTGCCAGAATTTTTTGTTGAATTGGCTGTGATGTTAAAATTTTTTGTAATAAAATTTGTTTGAATGCTGAAAAAATAGCTGAAAAAATGTGAAAAAATTGTAGAAAAATAGCATTTTCAAAATAGAACCAAACACATGAAAATATTTTCCACAACAATTTTTATAATACAACCAAACACTTAAAAATATTTTCCTTTCCCGAAAATAGCATTTCCAGAAAATAAGCTATTTTCCAGAAATTATTTTACGCGAACCAAACGGACCCTTAGTTCAATTTAACTCAGTGTTCAAACATAATTCACAAACTAAAAAAGGTAAAATAAAAATCAGTCTATTTCTCAATAGCTTCTGTATTTATGATAGCAAGGATTCAATTGTAGCAGCTTAAGTTGAAATAGTCTAGCATGTTAATCTTAAATGGTTAAGATGACTGAATCATTTCATTAAACAACAGAAACAACTTCACGCAAATAAAAAATAGCAGGGTCTTTGAAAGCTCATTAACATAACAAAATTTTGCTAATGGAAGGATGCAGTGGTGTATTTTAATAACAGCTCAAATTTGAAACTCTACCAAAAGTTCTAAAGAACAAAATTATACTAGTTTCAGGACTTGATCACCAAAAAGCATCTCAATGATCACCAGGGAGTGACTTGATGATATCTGAATCACCTGTAGAAAATACCAAACCGTAAAAGAAGTCAAACCAATCTGTCACAACAATTATAAAGTCATATAATGAGAATACAAATTTGAGGTGTACCTGGATCAATAATGCTAAGGCACGACACGCGAAAATACTTTCCACATGCTGTACCTAGGTCAACATTGTCTGGAAGCACAAACAAGCCACAATGGGAAAGGCAAAGAGTTTAAGAGATTGAGTACCATAACTCATATCGTATTAATTATAAAGAAACATATCAATAATTGAATTATATAATAAATGACATCAACCAGTACAGAGTTCCTGCCGTGTAAGTGAAAATAATCTGTCATGTTCTGCAGTTTGGTTATAGACAATAAGAGGGAACAAAGAAAATTTTTGTAAATATGCTTAAGCAACATAGCATATTCTGGATGACTTTTTTTTTTTTCTTGTACTTTCTAGGAACTAAAGCCAGCTAAAATCTTCTTTTTTTGGCCTCCTTGGCAGCTTGGCATGAGCATAAACTGCAAAGCTTGTTAGAGGCAGGCATGCCTTTAAATTACCCTGCAACTGGTTTTGGCAGGGTGAGTTCTACTAGCTAGAGGTGAGTCCAATAGGCTCTTATTTAGAAAGGTTCCCTGTATTATCAAAAGAATCTACTTCTTTTTCTTCCTTTTTTAATAAATCTACTTGGTTGGCCTAATGATTTCAAGGCTGATATGCTGGGGCTCACCAACCCAAAATATTGAGACTATGGATTGGTTGTTGTTGAACAATAAAATCACTTCAAACAACAAGCAGAGGAGTCTTCAATAATAGAAATTCATACATATTAACAATGGCAACTTGATGTCGAACATTTTGTGCATCACAGTAGGACAACTAATCATATAATCTTGGTGCCATATGTTCAAGAGTTATAACCCAGAAAAATGAGAGGAAGAAAAGGGGCAGGTGCAGTTGACCTGAATCCAAAGAAGAACAAGATGTGAACACAAAAGGATGGCTACTTGTGCACAAGAAAAAATTACAGAGTAGGTTTATGGAATTAAATAAGGATACACCTAAGTGCTCTTCTATGGTGAGTAAACCAAGCCAGGACACCCCCATTAATTTTCATGTATGAGACACCGAAGCTTGCTTTTGAGCAATGCGTCACATGAACCTATTTAAATTGACATCAAGAGATAAACATTCATTCAAGCGAAATATAAGGGAATTCCATGTTTAACACGTTTTTTCCAATGATAACGCGCTACAGAAATCCTGATTTCCTTAGGTAATGGGCAGGTATCATATGCATTGTATAGTTCATCCAGTTAATTAATTGCAAAATACAGGGGTCACTTCCTACCTAATGACCTGAAGAATTGTTCCAAATCAAATGAGTCTTTGAAGTTTGAACAAGGCTATGTACTTAAGAAATGTTATAGGATAGTCGTTAGGTCCAAACAAACCACGACCTATCAAGAGATTCCTGATTTCTGAGTTAAACAGAGTCCATTACAAAGCTCACTAAATAGCATCACACCATTTTCACTATTCATACGAAACCAATCAAAAACCATTTAGCCCAGTTGAAAAAACATTCTCCCATTATCGGGCTGTAACAATAATCCAACCTAATTTAGTTTTAATAGGACCATCTCCATTTCAAGTGAACAGGTTTTTAAAATGTCAGTTTAGTTTCCAAAATTATTGTTTAGATGTTCACATAATCTAATTATGAATTGTTTATACAAACTGTACATAAAACCAAAACAAGTTCAAAAAAATTGAAAAACATTTTCATTAGATGATTGGTCCAGAACCAAATTGAACCAGATATACAGTTCCAATATCCAATAATGTAGGTACTATACATACAGACAACATCAACTAACTAGGAAATAGGAAAAGCAGATGGTATTGTATGAACTATGAAGTATGAAAGACTTACTTCCGCTGAAATGGTGGACCCCAACCTTGGCAAGCATGGCGTAGTATTCAATCTCGGACTTGCGGAGTGGTGGGCAATTGTTAGATATCAAAATCAACTTCCCTGCAATTCCCAACAAAATCTCAATCACCCATAATATTCAAAATCTTTGAGAAACATATATACGTAAAAAAAAAAAAAAAAAAAAAAAAAGGACCCAGAAAAGAAAAAAAGAACCTTTGGAGTTACGGAGAGAGCGGAGGACGGTTTTGTAACCGAGACTGTACTTGCCGCTCTTCATAACCAGGGCCAGCCTGTTGTTTATGTTCTCATGAGTCTTCTTCTGCTTATTGTATTTTCATTTGTGTTAAAAACCTTAGTAAATCAATTTAAACTTAGGCTATAATAGTAGAGTTTAAGAGAGAGAGAGAGAGAGAGAGAGGTACCGTCTTCTTCCCCGCTGCCATTTTTGCTGCTGATTGCTCAAAAATACGATTTTGGAAAATGGGGTTTTGGTGAAAAAGTTTTTTCTGCAAGCGGCGATGCGAGAATAATGATGTAAGGAGGTGTGTGTATATCGCTATGTTGTAGGGTTTTGGCAACAACGATATTAGAAGCTAAAAGGGCCGTGAACTTTAAGGTATCACTCTCGGCCTTGTCTGTCATTGTTTTTTTTGTTCCTGGGCCTTGCAATCTAAGACAAGGGGTTTTGATAAAGTAATAGAATCTATTTTGAGGTGAGATATTTGAAACCCAATTGCCATATCAAATTTGGTCCAAAATGAACGGGCCAAAGTTCAGACTAAGTGCTGGTGGTGGTGAGGTCTATATCTATGTTAAGGGCCTGTTCTTATTGGATGCCATAATAATATTGTTTGGCCCTACCTACCTTTTGAACGGTTAAACCTTATGGAATGTCCAGTCGTTTGACTGCGTTTTGAGGATCTTTTTACACTATCTCATTATGCAATTTTGAGGCTCTTTAACCATCCATTAACTCCTAACTTGAGTAGATTCTCCTAACCTAAGCCGCCCAAATTGACAAATATTATTCCAAATTTACTCATGATTGTCGCATTGTTCAATCCCCAACCCTTTTTCTTTCTTTTTAATCTTTTTTTTTTTTTTCCACCTTTTTTTTTTGGTACAAAAAAAAAAAAAAAAAAAAAACAAAAAAATTACACAGTACTCGAGTTTGGTAAACTTGAGTACTGTGTAAATTCTTTTTTATCTCCATTTTATTTATAAAACGTACTCGAGCCTGGTATACTCGAGTATTGTGTTGCATGGAACTCGAGTTTACCAAGCTCGAGTACCACATAATTTTTTTTAATCGCGCAAATTCCAGCTCAGCAGCGCCACGGTGGCAAAATTCAGAGGAACTCGAGTTTCTGAAACTCGAGTTCTTGAAAAAGTGGTAGTTTCCTATTTATTTCCGAAACAGTGTTTTTTTCCTAAAAATTTCAAAAATAAGTGGTATTGGGCCATTTTGGCCCAATTGCCATATCAAATTTGGTCCAAAATGAACGGGCCAAAGTTCAGACTAAGTGCTGGTGGTGGTGAGGTCTATATCTATGTTAAGGGCCTGTTCTTATTGGATGCCATAATAATATTGTTTGGCCCTACCCTACCTTTTGAACGGTTAAACCTTATGGAATGTCCAGTCGTTTGACTGCGTTTTGAGGATCTTTTTACACTATCTCATTATGCAATTTTGAGGCTCTTTAACCATCCATTAACTCCTGCACTTGAGTAGATTCTCCTTAACCTAAGCCGCCCAAATTGAACAAATATTATTCCAAATTTACCTCATGATTGTCGCATTGTTCAATCCCCAACCCTTTTTCTTTCTTTTTAATCTTTTTTTTTTTTTTTTTGGGGTGGTTCCACCCTTTTTTTTTCTTTGGTAAACACAATGCTTCTATTGTGTCATTTATCGAAATTTATATAACATTTAAGAGTTAAAGTATATTATTTATTATTGTTACGCTCCTATTAAGTCACAATAGCATAATATTTTGGTATACTTCAGTTCATTCAGTTCACTTACTTGAGATGATATCTTTTCAATTTAAAAAATGTGTATGTAAGAGCATTAACATTAGAAATGCTAATTGCTAAAATTTTAGCATTTAGCACGCTAAACATCAAAAAACTACCTACATCATATATGCCAAATCTCAACACATTTGGCATGGAGCTACAATAATATTCTAAATTTTGGCATTAATTCCTCTCTCTCTCTCATCCTTCTTTGGTGGTGGGTTTTTGGGATGGCGATTTATGATCTTGTTTTTTATGGTAGTAGTCTGTGAATCGTTGATTTTTGTCTCATCCCTCTCTTTATGGGCTGATCAAGGAAGTAGTTTTGGGTTTTGAGTGTCGAGTTATTAGGTTGCTATTTAGTGGTCAGTTGGGTTTCGAATGTGGGTTGTAGTGCTAGTTCTAGCAGTTGTGGTTTTGGATGTGGGTTGTGGTAATTGGGTAATTCTTGGTAGTTGTAGTTTAATTTGGTAGTATTTTTGTTTTTTTAATTAAATGGTGATTTTTTTAGTTATTTTAATAAATAATGTGTTAGTATAAAATATGTGATATAAAGTGTATTATAAAATAGTATGTTAAACTAGGTAAAGTAAGTTTTAACGGAATTAGCTGAGTCTACAGCTCTGCCACTCACTTGTGGGCAGGTTGCGACAAAAACAGTGAATTTTATTGAATTGAAAACCCTTTCACAGACTCTCTCCCCGAAAGTCCAAAAAGCCAGAGCGCAATCCCGGAAATCGAAAAAGGCAAAAACACGAAGGCGCAGTCACAGGCACAGCACATAGTTTGTAGACACATAGTCATCGGATCCCATTGCGTGGCAATATCTGGTTGCACCACCTTAATCCCAACATCATTACTCCTTTTTTTTTTGTTCAGCTTCACTGTCTTATCTTAATCCTCTCACTTAAAAAAATACTTCCAAAATCAAAACAAACACAAGAACCCAAAAACCCACTCCCCCCATATATAATAAAAAAAAAAAACACAAATCATCACACACACAAAAACACTTTCAAACTACTCTGCACGTGATGCGCACTGCGCCCACTCGCCCTTCTCGAAATTCCCACTACTCACCCAGTCACCTCCCCTGCTTTCTCTGCCACGTTCACGGGCACACACTGTGCGCACTACACCCCCAATGCGCACCTTAGCGTAATTTTCCTCACTCTCTCTTATTTCAAATTCTTCATATAACAAAAAGCCACACTGATCAAAACACTTCACTCTCACTCCCTCAAAAAAAAGTCTCTCTCTTTCTTACTCTCTCTCTGCGTTATTTTCGATGGCGAATCGTGCGGTTCTGTTGGTTTTTTTGGTGGTGGCTAGTTACTTCGTTGTTGTGATTAATGGGTCGGGTGGGGCTTTGACGTTGTCGTCTTCGAAGCTGATACACCGGTACTCCGAGGAGGCGAAGGCGTTGTGGGTTTCGAGGAGTGGGAATGTGGATGTGAAGTGGCCAAAGAAGAACAGCTTGGAGTACTTCGAATTGCTCGTGAGAAACGACTTGACGAAGAAGAAGAAGAAGAAGACGAGGCAAAACATGAAGCTCGTTAACCACTACGACTTGCTTTTCCCTTCCCGTGGCAGCCAAACCTTGTTCTTTGGCAATGACTTAGCTTGGTAAACTCTCTCTCTCTCTCTCTGTTATTTATTTATTTTTTTGAAAATAATTTAAATGTTTTTGAAAACAGGTTGCATTACACATGGATTGATATAGGAACACCGAATGTGTCGTTTATGGTAGCGTTGGATGCTGGAAGCGATTTGCTTTGGGTCCCATGTGATTGCATTAATTGCGCTCCCTTCTCTGCTACTTATTACAATAACACTATGTTGGTACGTTCTTTTATTTATTTTATTACTGTTCTTGTTTTTGTTTACTATGATTTCTTTGCTTATCTATTACAATAGACCTTGTTTTAATTACTAAGATTTATTATGTTTCTAAAACATATGCTAATAATGAAATTACAATCTGAACAATGATGAAATTCTGGATCTTACTGGTTTTCTGATCCTCACATAATATTTGTTGTTAGAAATTATACTTGATAGTTTGTTTAATGGATGAATATTAAAAAAAAAAAGGGCAGGAAGAAAAATCTTGTGTCCCCAAGGTAGCATTATTGGGAGGGGACCACGTACCAGGAAGTTCAAATTCTATATTTGTCCTCCCTCCATTGAAGACGGTATCTCATGCCCCTCGGTATATACATCACCCCTCTCTTCAAAAATTATCTAACAACAACATATGTTCTTTTCTCCCTCTCTCTCTCTCTCTCTCTCTCTCTCTCTCTCTCGCTCTCTCAACATGTGGGTCCCACACAATATTCAATCTTTTAGGGGTGCTTACATCTATATATAAAAATGTGTTCATTTTTTTAATGGGTTGAAATGGGTCATGTTCACATGATTCAAATACATGTTTATTAAACGGCACGATTGAGGGGTTTTGATGTATAATTATTAAATAAGTCGGGTTAGGTTTAAGGGAGTAATATTTAGGTACTTTCAGAGCACAGAAAATGATGCTCTTTCCTCTCACATTCATGGTGGAGCCACTCATTATATTCATTCATTGTGGGGTTCATTATGAATGCAAGGAGAGGAGCACCATTTATCCATCCTTCGGGAGTACGTAAGAATTTTCCAAGTTTAAGCTATGTATTTGAATGCCTTACCTGAACACAACATGATCGCAACCCCTAACATGAATTGCTACCCTATTATGGGGTCCACATGTTGTGAGAGAGAGAGAGAGAGAGGATATGTATGTCCAATGCATAAGATAATTATATATTGCTTTGCTCCCCTTGGAGCCAAAAAATTACGTGTAAAATAATTCTGTGTTGTGCTTAACTGCATCTCATTTAAATTCTCTCTCTCTCTCAAATGATATTTTTTTCTTCCCTCCATTATATACTTGTTGCTTATTCATGTCACTTGAACTAAGAGTGCTTTTGCTTCTATAGATTACATGTTCTTGTTCACCAATAAGACCAATGGATTGGTTACTTGTAAAGGAGTTTAAATCGGCAAAATATATTTGTTAAATTATATTTTTTATTGTTTCTTATCCAAAAAAATTAACTTTTTTATTGTTATTTCTATATAAATCTTTCCATCTGCTCTCCCCCCTCTCTCTCTCTTCCCTTTTATTCTGCATTTTAATTCCTGAATAAATGTGGAATGTAATTGCTTTGCACTGGTGCGGTAGTTGAGCTAAGAATTGTAAAAGGTTTAGCAGTTAATTCCAGTGATTGATTGGCAGGTGCTCCCTCGTGTTTGGGGCATCAATTATGCAGGATAAGGATTTGAGTGAATATAACCCATCTTTATCAAACACCAGCAAGAATCTACCTTGCAGCCATCATTTATGCAAACTGGGTACCAATTGCAAAGGTCCTAAGGAGCCCTGTCCATATATTGTTGATTATAGCTCAGAAAATACATCAACTTCTGGATTTTTGGTTGAGGACAAATTGCATTTGGCATCGGTTAGCGATCATGCAACAAAAAATCATGTGCAGGCTTCAGTCATTTTAGGGTGTGTTTGTTTGTCTTCCTTTGTTTCTGCTGCTGTTATTATTATTTTTACAATTTTCTTTTGGACTGGTATGCATAGCATATTTCTTTCTGATGCTTAAACTTGTTATGTTTCCTTTCTTTTTTTGGGTATTCAATTTTGTCAAAGCAGCTGTGGCAGGATACAAAGTGGTAGTTATTTGGATGGAGCTGCTCCTGATGGTGTTATGGGACTGGGACTTGGGGATATTTCAGTTCCAAGTTTGCTTGCAAAAGCAGGACTGATTCAAAATTCTTTTTCAATTTGTTTTGATGAGAATGATTCTGGGAGAATTCTTTTTGGGGATGAAGTGTTTGCCACCCAACAATCTACTCCATTCTTGCCTTTTGCAGGAAAATCGTATGCCTTCTATTTCTGACCATGGTTAGCTAAGTGAATTCTCTTGGCAAGGCCTTAGTCCTAGAGATGGTATTCTTGGCATGCCATTTTCTAATTAGTCTGTTTTGCTGTTTCAGTGATGACTATTTTGTTGGACTAGAGCATTATTGTGTTGGGAGTTTCTGTCTCAAGCTAACCCAATTCCAAGCTTTGGTTGACAGTGGCACATCCTTCACATATCTTCCAACAGAAGTCTATGAAAAAATTGTTTTCGAGGTGCTTCCTGTTTTTAATTTTATAAAGCTTAAGTTCTTCCCTATCATGGCCTGAAGATTGTTTTTTCTTAGTACAGTTTGACAAGCAAGTGAATGCTACCAGGATTCACCTTCAAGACAGTCCCTTTGAGTACTGCTATAATGCCAGGTTGGATTCTAGATGACATGATTTTTTTTGGAATCCTCTTACCAGTTCTTAAGAACTTATAGTCATCTGTTCATTTGTGTAACAGTTCACAAGAGTTGCATAGCATTCCTAGCATGAGACTCATGTTTACCATGAACCGAAGCTATCCAATCCATAATCCCTTATTAACTGACTCTGAGAATCAGGTAAGTCTATATTGTAGATTGTATCCATTTTAACATAAACTCTTGCGACTACTCTTCTCCAAGAACTGAGTTTGCAAGAAAGTGGACCGTGTGTCTAATATTGCATCAAGGAATGAAAGTCCACATTAAAAACAAAATTTATTTTGTGTGTGCGCGCACCTCTGCGCGCAAGCGTTTGTGACATAGTTGTCAATATCTAGTACTCCTTGGGTGGATCTACATGTCATTGCCACTATACTCATCCATGTTTCCTCAGAGCCATCTGGTGATGTGAACTGATATGAAACACGTCAGGAAAAGTAAAATAACTGGCTGCGTTTCTGTGGTATATGTAATTTGTGTTTTTATGCGTGCCTTTTTTTCATTTTTTTTTTTTTTTCCTTTGGGGGTTGAGGGGGTTGGCTATATTGAGTGCATAAACCTCTTTATCCCCTGATTGTCAACCATCCGTTGATTTAAATCATTTCTTGTTCTTCCCATCTGCAAACAGATATTTGTTTCTTTCCTCTCAAATATATTCTGTATACTCACTCTCAATTTAAAAAGTTGTCATGTCTATGGGATTTCCAGAAAGAACATAAAAAAATCATCTTTAATTACCAGGAAACATGACAAGCACATTTTTTCGTTATATTTCTAGCAAGGTCCTACTTAACACAAAAAGATTTTTCTAGTAAAATCCTATAGTGATTTGATGCTGGGACTGCTCATATGAAAGGATGCCGTTATAATGGATAGATATTAATTTTCTGGAATTTGGTGCAGGCATTTTCTAACTTTTGCTTAACTTTACTACCAACGGATGGTGAATATGGTATAATTGGACGTAAGTGTACCTCTCTGCTTCTTGTATTCCTAAACAATTCGCTTGCTTCTTGTCCTTCATCTTTATGTGTTTGTGTGTCACACAATTACATACTTGTGTGTACATATGATGTATTGATTTCTCTGGGTTAACATATCCGTTGCAGAGAACTTCATGAAGGGTTATCGCTTGGTTTTTGATAGGGAAAATTTGAAGTTGGGCTGGTCAAAATCCAATTGTAAGTAATGATGGTTTTCTCATTCTGCTTATTTTAGATATTCATTTGGTTAATCCTTTTGAAGGAAAACGCTGTTTCTCATCTTCTTCAAATCTGGTTTCCACAAGCAGAGTTTGCAACTTTGGGTTAGAAATTGGTTTTCAGTTTAATTACACTGAATGTTAAAGCAAGTAATTGGCAGAATTTCTTTTTGGTGATCCTTTGAATTATTGCTTAGTTTTTTCTCCTCGGTTTCAAACTGCTTGTGAAGAATTGATATTATTTGAAGGATAGGTTTAGGCCTTTGCAAGACTTGTGAAGCTTGGCAGAATTTTTCCCCACTTTTTGTCATTCAAAGTCTGTCTCAGCTTTGACACAAGCTAGCCCTTACTAGACTTTTTGTATCGTTCAATGTGATATTAGCTGATCTGAAGTCCATAATGAAATCTGATTATCCTAACAGCAAATCCATGTCTAGCCTCAGGTTTATTTTTGGGCTTGGATTTTTCGTTAAAGTCAATCAGACACGAGTAAATTATATAGAAGATATAATTTCAAGTAATTAAATAAATAGATGTGTAGGTCAATTTGAAATTTTTGAAGAGAGAAGAATACTATAAATCTATGGTACATGTTGAGTACAACAATAATGAATGGGTCATACGGCTGTGAACGAACTGAGCTGAGCCGAGTATTGGAAGTTTAGGATTTGTTCATTTAAATTTATTTTGAACATGAGCTAAGCTCGAACTCATTATCAAACAAAATTGCATGTTCAAGTTGGTTCATATTCTTGTCAAACAAGCTTGAGTTTGTTCATGAGCTACTTGATTACAAGTAATAATTTGATATCTTTTGAACTTGTTTACAAATGATGTAAGAGCTCCTATCTCAAAGTTAATTTAAATGGCCATGTTTAGGGAAGAAAATGAAGCGGTTGTAGGGAAGAAAATGCAGCAGATTAACTTTGAGATAGAAGTACATCATTATGTAAGAGCCTGGCTTGTTTAATAATTGAGCCTAAATTTAAGCTTGAGCTTGGTGCATTTGTTAAATAAATGAACATAAACTAGTTTTTTTTTTTTTTTTAAAGCTAAGTTTGAGCTGTTCATTTACATCCATGGTCTCCAGCCTCCACAGCTACTGTGGTCTCTAGGGGCGTCCACGGGAACCCAGAAACCGACCCACCTGCCCAAACCACCCAGGCCAACCCGAAAATCAGCCGACCCGACCCTGCTAACGGTCAGAGATGGGTCTCCGCCACCAAAAACCGACTTAGGCGGGTCGGATGGCAGGTTTTCTTCTTCAAAACCCAATATACCCAATCCGACTGACGAAACCCATGAAAGAAGGCTGGAGTTACCTAGATCCGGTCAGATTCATCGATATTCCGGTGAAAGGTTTGGTAGTTTTTGGTTAAATCCGGTGAAGATCTAGGTTTTCTTCCTTAGATCTGGTGGTGAGATGAAGATTTTGCTCAGATCTATCTAGCGGTGAGATGAAGATTGTGCTTTGATTTTCACTTAGATCTGGCGATAGAGATGAATTTTTCGCTCAAATCTGAGTTTGATGTGATGGTTTTTGCTTTGATTTTTGCTTAGATCAGGTGATTTTCGCTCAAATTTGGGCTTGATGTGCTGATTTTGAGCTTCGATCCGGCGAAGATCTGGTGCTTGTGCTTCGATTTTCACTTAGATCCGGCAATAGAGATGACTTTTTCGCTCAAATTTGAGCTTTATGTGATGTTTTTGCTTCGATTTATGCTTAGATCCGGTGATTTTCACTCAAATATGGGCTTGATGTGGTGATTTTGAGCTTCGATCCAGTGAAGATCCGGTGATTGTAACTTAGTATGAGCTTGACTAACCCAACCGTTGTCCACCAGAGTTCGATCTGACTCGACCCGAGGTCATCTGCGGTCGGTGGCGGGCCGTTCAGCCATCCACCCGATGTAAGTGGGTTGGGCATAAACCTGACCCGAACCGACCCGTGGACACCCCTAGTGGTCTCCCAGCTGTTCAATTTTACCGCCTTCTTATACCTTTCACAATAATCTCTCCCTTCGCCAAAGGAAAGGAAAAAGGAAAAAGAAAAAGATGAAGAAAGACCACATCTTTTCAAAATCCCACAAGTATAATTGAGAATTTTTGAAATCTGAAATGCTCAAGAAGTGTTTGGTGACTATTTGCGGGCACAAAGTTATCTCTACTAAAAAGCTTGACCCGCAGGAGTTGTTTTAATCTGCTGATTGGACCGCATCTGTTCTAAGAGCACTGGTTTATGCTTAGAGTGCGAAATGAAAGTGGCTACCCCTTGGACAGATTGGGTGTAGCTTGGTTGCATGCTTCTTCTATACCCATACCAGATAGATATCCATATAAATAATTAAATATTTGGGATTAATAGGCGGGCCACCGGTGTGTGCAATAACCTTTTCATGGAGCCCTTCAACCTTAAAAAATCAGTCTGCGATAACATTGGATGCTTTTTTTTACTATTTTATGCTGTCTCTGTGTTTGGGGTGGAGGGGTTGGGGGGTTGGGGAGGGCTCTTACATTTCTTTTCAGGGTTAATCTGTGTTGGTAGTTCAAACTGCTCTTGCTTGCATAGTTTTTCTGTGTTTGGGGTGGAGGGGTTGGGGGGTTGGGGAGGGCTCTTACATTTCTTTTCAGGGTTAATCTGTGTTGGTAGTTCTAACTGCTCTTGCTTGCATAGTTTTTAGGGTGGCTGTTGACTGATGTATTGTGTTTCCAGAAAAAGGTCGTTGAAGGTGTTGGTTATACCAGTGCATTACAAGTGAATATATTGCTAAAAATAAGTAATGTCCTTGATGATTCCACAATTTCATTGAGTTCTTGACTTAAAATTCTTATATATAAATATGAAGAAGTTTCATATTATTATTATTATTATTATTTTTGAGAGAGAAGTTTCATATTGAAGTGTTGTTTATATACCTTGAAAGGAAATATTGGGAAGAGGTAGAGAATGTATAATGTACTTGTATATATGTTAAAGAAGAATATAGCAACCAAAGCCCCCTCAGCTCTTTCTCACAAAAAAAGAAAAAAGAAAAAAAAAAAGCCCTCTCAGCTATGACCTGCCGGAACATTATAAATAATCATTATCTAATGTATTGCCAAGTGGATTTTGTATGTTTGAATAAAACTAAATTTTTGCAGTTTGCCATCTTGTGAGTTGTGTAAAATTTTATTTTTGGGTTATTATTATTATTATTTGTTTGTTTTGCGGCTTTTGCCAACCAGTCCTTTATATTTAATCATTATCTTATGTATTACCAAGTGGATTTTTTATGTTTAAATAAAACTTAATTTTTGCAGTTTGCCATCCTTTGAGTTAAGGATTTATTTTTGGGTTTGTTATTATTATTTTTTACTTGCTTTGTCAGCCAGTCTATATTTTTAGTTAAAAAGGCAATTTTGATCTGTCCTCAATACTTGCTTTCCAATCTGGGATTGAACTTGCTTTCAACATGTAATTCTCAGAGTCTTGACATTTACTCATCTTGAGTCTACAGGTCAAGATATAAATGGTAACCAAGCGCAGCTCAAACCTCCTTCAAATGATGGATCACCAAACCCATTGCCAACCACTGATCAACAGAGCATCCCTAATACGCGTGCAGTTCCACCTGCTGTTGCCAAAAGGGCTTCCTCCAATTCCTCTGTAGCTGTGCCCCAGCAAATTCCCTCTTGGCTTGGTTTGATGATTACATTAGTACTGCTAGTATTCTGTTTGCCAGTCACCTAATTAAATCCCTTCTTGACTTGTAAATCCTATCTACTCTTTACAAGCTTCTAAACTCATGAAATTTGCGTTTTCTTTAGGTTATTGTATTGATAGGGGGTTGATGTGATAGTCATAGTCACCTGTTTTAGTTATCTACTTTTGGTCTATAGGTGTCTTTTGTTTTTGATTATGTAATGTTTAAATGTTGCTGTTAGTACAAAGTTATTTTGAGATGCCACGAATTTGATCATCCTATGCTTTTATCACTTATGTTTAAATTATTGTTAAACGTGATAGGTTTGTTGAAATATAAATTTATTTGGACTAGGGGTGCTCATGGGTTGGTCGAACTTGGGTTAGGGGTGTAACCTGCTCACTCAACCTTACCATCTTTTGGACCTGCTATCGAACTGATGGATCTGGTGAAATGGTTTAATTCAAAGTTTCAAACCTTTGGGTGGGAGATTTGGTCTCGGGATGTAATTTTCTAAAAAGAAATGTTATGTTCATAACGTTTTTATAACAAATATTAAGTAGTAAGTAATTATTGGCTATTACTAGTGAGTAAAAAAGTAATTTCAATTTTGAGTTCAAATTAGAATTAATAATAACTTATCATTTGTTGTGAAAGTGTTATGAAAATACTGCAGACATAATACTTATTCTTTTCTAAAACATAATCAAAATAAAGACTTGGTCATGATTTCGTGAATGCTCATCCATTGGAACTATCTTAGGGTACAAAATTTCAATATTTTTATTTAGATTTTTCTGCTTGAGTTATTTAAGTAACTAAGAGTGACTGTTTTTTATAATTTTTATTTTGTGGAATTTTAAGTGAGGTTAAACTGTTGAAGGGAAAATTTTGTGCAATTTCTTGTGTAGATGTAGGGAATTTTAGGTGAGGTTGTGGGCGGCATTATATGAAATTTCTTTTTTTATTCATTTAAAAAAAAAAAAATTTAAGTGAGGTTGAATTTAAAATTGGTTGTAACCTAAAATTACAATTTTACTTAATATCATTAATATTACTACATATTTTGAAAATTTAGTTGTTGGATTGTATGTTCTTTACGTTTTTAATGCGCATGTTAAATTTTGTTTTAATACACATGTCAAATTTGTACTAATTGGATATTATTTATTATATAATTTATAAGATTATATTTTATGTATAATTTTAAATTACAAAAATTTATAATTTAAACAATTTATTGATAACGTAGTTATTAATATTTAATTTATTAGAAATTTTGGAAGTGTAAAGGATATAAGAAGAAAATATTACCTATTAGTAGATTTGTCAAAATTTACATTCAATAAAAAAATACGTGGATTAAGAACCGCCTTAAGCTAAAATCAATTTTAGTTAATAAATTTTGTCTGATGAAAAATTGGTAGCTTGACCCATCATTCGGAATTGTCTGTGATCCTTTGAGTTGGGTTGGGCCTTGAGGTTTCCAAGTAGTCATAATTCAAACAATAGTGTACTCGGTTTTGATCAACTACAAACCAATGTTTAGTTCAAAAAAATCTAGTATTCGGTTTACCAAAAAAAAAAAAAATCTAGTATTCCTCTCCGATATCTAAATTCCCAGGAATATGATGCCCAAAAATATAAGTATGCCCATATTTTGTTTGATTAGAAATTGATAAGATTTTTAGAAATATGAGATATATTTGATTAATTTTAGGAATATTACAAGTAATTTATTCTTCTTAAACTATCCTTACGTTTATAATACAATCTTTTTTATTTTATTTATTTATTTATTTATTTATTTTATGAATAAGTTTATAATACAATCTTAAGGGCATTATCCATAACTTTTATATGACTTCTTATAAATAAATGATAAGAAAAATAAAAGTTGTGAATTAAGTCAACTCTTCTAAAATTATAGTTCTAATATTTTTGAATAACATATATATGGCCAAAATAATTATTTCAATTTTTTAAATGATTTATTAGGACATTCTACTTTGTGAATCAAAATTATTTAGTTTTAAAAAGACAACAATTTTTAAGCAAGAGATAAAATTAGTAATTTAAAAAAAATAAATATACATATAATTATGAATAGGAGATTGTGGCAGCCCAACCCAAAGTACTCTAAGGCCTTTGAGGTTGGGCCCAATTTATTTATTTAGAGTGGGTCGAGAGTTCCCTGTTATGGATAAATCCCTTTGAGGCTAGCCTAACAGCCCAAATGAAGAAGCTTGTGGCCAAGCTTGAACCTTACCCCGTGCATGTGTTTCTCGTGGAGTCTCGGGCTGGGTGCCAAGCTTCCTTCTCTCTCTCTCTCTCTCTCTCTCTCTCTCTCTCTCTCTCTCTCTCTCTCTCTCTCTCTCTCTCTCTCTCTCTCTCTCTCTCTCTCAGATTAGCCAACCTCCTCTCACACCATCTCTTCTCCCTTTTATAGTCTTCCCTTAGTGGATTTGCCATCATGAGTGGTGGTTTTTCCTAAAAATGTGGGCCCCATTTTGACCTATATTCCCAATCGAATGGGACCCGTTGCACATTTTCTGAATTGACCCCTTTAGAACTTGTGCCAACCTCCAAATCTATGCTCGGCTGGCAGATATCTCCAAGGCATTATGTGACGTTCTTGGTGATGCATTGGGTCGGTTTGTACTATACCGTGCTTGGACCCTCCATCACTTGTTCAATACAATTTGGATGGGTTTGACTTATGTGGGCCTTGGTTTTGGGCCTGTATTTGATTTTTGGATTGTACAGAGATAAAAATCAAACTCAACAAGAACTTTTAATAAAATTTAACCATAATATAAAGAATTTTGAATACATAACATAAGCATTTGATTAGAGAATGTCGTATTTCATATGGTACAAATCTTTTCAATTGCTCAAGTAACATAATGTTACTAGGTTGGAAAGCACTAGTCATATCTATACTACCCTAAAAGTTTGAGAAAGCTTGAAAGCTTGGAGAAAGAGAGAAAAATAAGATGAAAACAATTTGAAAGAAAAAGCTTAATAGAACTATGATTGTATTTCTAAGCTTAAGAAAAAAATCTATACACGGAGACTCTATTTATAGAGCTCTATAATTGAACACATGGGGATTCAATCCTAACAAACTCTATAAATATCTCCGCTGTTACAGCTAAAAATAACAGTGGTGGTTCTAGGATATATTTTTAGGGGGGGTCAGTAAGATGATGCATTTTGGGTATAAAAAATAAAAGTGAATCTTGCAGTTTATGTGATTTCTTTATTACAAAATTTGTTATAGTACGTACTAGCAAGGGAATTAAAGATGAGAAGTGCTACATCTACAACATTTTCACAACACTTTTCTAACAAATTTTAGTTCATAAGTTGTTATTAGTTCTAATTTAAACTCACTACTGAAATTACTTTTTTTCTCATTAGTTTTAGCTAGTAATAATTTGCCACTTACGCTTTATTATGAGTGTATTATGAATATAGCATTTCTCATATAAGACAAACTATAAGCTCATTGTATACAATGTCGGCTCAATGGGTGAGCTAAATAGGCAACCGCTTAAGGCCCCTAATGAAAAAAAGCTCCTAAATTTTTACCAATAGGGATATTCTTATATCAATGGAAGTATTAATTAAGCCCTAAATATTTGTTTTTTATCAAAGAAAAACCCGTTAAAGAAAAATGTTTTCATTGGATGGGTCAAAAGAACTCATTAATCTCTCACACATAAATGTTAAAAGAACTCATTAATCTTACACTAGTAAATAAATTTATGCTCAAATTTTATTTAGAGATATCAAATACATTACTTTATTAAAATTTTCAATCATAATTTTATAGTATTTGGTTACTTCATTTAATAAATAGTATTTATTTTAGTTGTATATTTATTGAGTAATGCGATGGGTTCATTTTAATTTGTAATATTTTTCTAAAAAAATTGATTTTAATTGAAAAAAAAAAACCAAAAGTTAAATAAATATTCTATTAATATTCAAAGTATATGAATAGATCCCACTTAAAGTAATCGCCTTAGGCCACACAATACCTTGAGCCGACCTTGCTTGTATATTTTTTTATTAATATGATGAAGATACTAATTATTGTTGCTAAGATTAAATCTTGGAAATTATCAATTATTTTTAAATACAATCAACATATTAATTATTGTTGTTAAGTGAACTCCGTGTGAGATCTAAATACAATAAACTTTTATGTATTAGTTTATTTCAAATTTGTTAAGATCTAAATGATTTTTTTTAGATTTAAGATGAACAAATTTATACTTTTGTTGTTAGGCTTACTATTTTTCCCCATATTTTGATCGAATTGGTTTGTTATTGGAGTTTTTTTTTTTTTTTTTTTTTTGGTGCTTAAAAAGACCAAGATATTTTGAAGATGATCATATTCAAATTCATTTCAGCTAGGCTTAAAAAAAATTTAGGTCTAGGGGTTCAAAATTTATTTTAGGAGGGTCAAATAAAAAAAAATTAAAAACTATATATAATTTTTTTTGCCCTAGCTCAGGGGGTTCATTTGAACCCTCTGGACTGTACCTAGAGCCGCCTATGAATAGAAAATATCTAATTCAACATTTTGAAGACTATAGCTTGATGTTGAAGAAGATGTAGAGCTGTGGAAGATATCTTGCCAAGATGATGTCGTGTCTCTTGATTTAGAATCTTAGTGCAACTAAACAAAACAGCGGCATCTTAATTAAAATTTTGACACGATTCACTTAACCAAATGATGTTGTTTTCAACAACTCTAAAGTGACACCGTTTGGAAGTTACATTAACTATTTGAATATTCTCCTCTTTCATCTCTTCTACTTTCAAAAAGGACTAGTACAGTTACAATTGGTTAATCTTTTCAATGCGTTCGAGTCACATGGCATTACTAGGTTGGAAAGCACGAACCATATTTACACTTAGACCCTAAAAGAATTAGTAAAGTTACCATTATTTTCCTTGTAATCACTTATATAATTTAGTTCAGTCTATAACACATTTGATATGGACTTAACACACACATGTGAATTGAGAATTTTTTCCCGTGACCTAATTAGTAAAAATTTATATGTATTTTTTATTTTTCATAAAAATTGTAAGAGGGAGGTAAGGATTTTTTTTTTTAAACCTCCTCCCTCAGCAGCCAGTATGTATGCAAAAAAATACATATATCCAATCAAATCCATATAATCTAGGATATCATAATAAAAATATCAAACATAAAAACATGAGAAGTGTTACATTCACAACAAATCTTAGGTGGTAAGTTATTATTAGTTTTGAATTTAACTCATTAATCATTGATATTACTTTTTTTCCACTAATAACAATACGTAATAATCTGCTTTTTGTTTTGTAAAAATATTGTTTTTCAACCGTTGATATATATTCACATGTCTTTTGAATTGTCTTAAACTATTTGCAATCAAACTGCTAGTAAGAAAATTGTGACTTGCAGAATCAGTTTTCCACTTTTCCCCAAGGATCCTGCCAAATCTAAGGAGATTCAACTACCTAATTTCCATGAGGGCAGGTTTCGGTACATTCGGACTAAACTGGGGCAGGTTTATCAGTTACAATATAATATTAAAAAAAAATCGAAATCTTTTACAAGATTCAAATGGGTAAAGATTCTTAGGACAGCATAGATAAGGTTACAAGATCTACTCAACTATAAATAATGATATATATTGTTGACGTTGAATTTACTGCATTAATGCATTATGGATATGGAGTACTGTGTCCAAAAGCCCATGGCAGTTACCATTTTTTATGGATTAGGCGGTGGTGGTTACATTAGATTACATGAACCCAGTCTTTAAGGTTTGGGCGGTGCTTACGCGTTAACGGTTTGTCGGTGCATTGGAAATAAGCAAGTTATCATTGACTCATGGACTAGGTGACCGTTTTAAATCTGCATGAGCATTAGTGTGGTAACTTGTTTAGTTAGCGCACGAAACTTTCTAAATAATACTAATTGGATAGATAATGATTCTTTGTCAAATGGTAGTCGGTTTCATTTCTATATTTTACATGATAGTCTTTTATTCTGTAGGAGTATTTTATTTTGATATATATATAATTTACTAATATCGACTTGACTTTGAGTACTAGGTCTGTGGAAGACATGTTGCCTTGATTTTTGTGTGTGTGTTTTGTTTTTAAAACATATAGAAGACTCATAAGTCATAACTCTTAAAGTCTCACAAATCCTGCATATAAAATGGGTTAATCCTAAAAGCAAGAAATGTATTACTAAGTTATAAGGTCATTGGTTATTAATTATTATGGTGAAAAATGATGCTTTGGTCAAAAAATGTAAGAAAGAAAAATTTATCATTTTGAAAGAAATTTTGTGCATAGAATCATTATAGGTTTTCTTGTCAGATACGTCAGGAAATTTGTCCAAATGCAGGATACATGCATGACAAGCTAGGCCACCCAATCGTTGGTTTTTCCCCCTTTAATCTTTTTAAATCATTTAAATTCACATTCTTAAGTCTTAACAAGTCTTTATTAACTAAAAGTAACAAAACCCACATAAGTTGAGACTTAATTAAATCGATCTATCTGAACAAAACAAATCATTTGATGCAAAACTATAAGATCATTGGTATATATTATGGGAATTATGAAATTATATAATATCAATCATTTAATTAGTTATTGTCTTCATCAAAAGTCTTATTGCTTAACTCATATCTCCTTATGTTTTTCAATAGAAACATCTAAGATTCAAATTCTTACATCTCCAACTATCCATGTAACCAAAAAAAAAAAAAAATTATTGTCAAAATATTTTTAATAAAATTTCATATTATATAAACCTATGTCCATATCATATTCACATATTTAGTTGTGTTATTTTACTAATCTACCATACTTGTTTGTTTCAATGTAAGTATAACCAGTTGTCTGGCATAATTTCATCATGTGTCTCATTATAAGTGTAGGTGTGATAGGCCCAATGGTATATATCTATATATATGTTGGGCCAGGGGCCCAATCTAAGGACATCTAGTAGTCTGAGGATGGGTAAACACTGTCATGGAAGTCCGCATTAGTGAATGAAGAAATGAGGTTTGGTCATAAGAGTCTAAGAAGGTGGTCCAAGGAGGAATGCCTCCTCGGCTGAGCAAAGCAGAGGTTTGAAGGTGTGGTCTGCCATCCAAGGCAACGTTTCGGGAGATTCTATTAATAAGGATACATATCATGAAGGCACAGGATAAAGGGGAACTAGGAAATATCCGGTGGCGGCGCCACGTTTAGTCTAGGGTATTCCTAGGAACAACCTGACTTGATTAAAAATATATATATATATATGTAACAATTAATTTTTTTTATTTGTTTAACCTTAAAAAAAAATTAGGAACACCCTCAACCAAAATAAAAAAAAAAAAAAAAAAATTGTAAACAACATTGTAGCAAACCCACGAATTCTCAAAAATAAAAAACCAAAACCCAATATACGCGATTACAACCTAACCTAAAGAAACTAGAGCAACAGATTCATCAAGTAAAGCAAAACTAGAATAGAGCACATCAACAACAACAACAACCAACGAATTGCGCCTCCGCAACGAGCAACATTGCAACAGAGCACATTAGTCATCACATCGGGCCTCAAACTCAAGCTCCAGAACTAGAATGGCAAAACACATCTTGCATCGGAGATCGGAGATCGATTCGATCGGGTTGGAGATCAGTCTTCCTCGCTTTTATGTGCTGCCTGACGGCGCCGCCCCTCAGTCTCAAGCCTCCTTGCTCCCTCAACCTCAATGTATTTATCTTTTTCTCTTTTTAGTCTCTTACATATACGGGTTAATGGGTTAATAGTTATGAGTTTCTCTCTTAGACTCTCTGTCTCTCTCTCTTTATCTGAAGACTAAAACCAAATGAGAGTCTCTCTCTCTCTCTCTCTCTTTGAGACTTTATTTGAGACTTCATCTGATTGCTTAACTTTACCTTATCATTTTATTTATATTTGCCCCTATTTTTTACTTTATCCTTTGGTGTTGGTGAGATACAATTAATTGTCTTTTAGTGTATTGTGATTTGTGATTGTGAATTTTTCTGATTGGTTCTTGTGATTAGGGCCATGGGGCTTGTCTGTTGAGTAGGGGGTGGATAGGGGCATGGGGCCAGGGTGTGATATTTGAATTGGGGTAAGTAAATGCACATAGGATGTGTGCTAGTCCAACTAATAAACAATAATTTAATTAACCAATACATTATAAAAGACAAACAAATTAAATTCTGTTAGGCTAAACAACAATTAATAATTTTATAATTAATGAAACAACAATATAATAAATTATAGTTTATAAAAGACAAACAAATTAATGAAACAACTAAACAACAATAATTAATAATTTTATTAATATTTCAAATGAACTTATAGTTTATTGTTTATTCTTTTGCTAAAATTATGAACAAATATTTGATAAAAAAACCACATAGAAGGCAATTGTAAATTTTATGTATTTATGTGTGTTTTGATTGTTATTGTTGTCAATATACAAAAATTTCTTTTTATTAGATTGTGTAATTTATGCTTGTTAAGGAACATCCTTAAAAAAAAAAAAAAAATTTAGATCCACCACTGAAAATATCTAAGAGAAAGCTGCTATCACCACATTGAATGCTCTGCAGCTAACTCTTTGGCCGCATTAATGTAAAAGTGATTCATGAACAGTAATTTTCAGCCTTATAGCTACTCCCAGAGGCTTTAGAAAAGTGCTGATGGAATAGTGATCAACGTCAGAAACCTGGTCTACACGTGGATGGTGGAGATGAAAGAAGGAAGACAGTATAAAAGAGAAAGAATATCCTGAGGAGAGGAGATCGGAGAATGAAGAGAAAAACACTGTAGGAATAAGAACTGAACTTATAACCAAATTCAAAAGAGATATATACCAGAACTGATCTTCTTAGATTGTGCCGATGACCATTTTATTTGGATAAAACTAGTTTATCTTTACTTTCTTGTCATTTGGGCCAACTATAATTGTTGTCTAACTCATTAGAGCCTAGTTTTCTAATTCATTTTCTACAAATTCATTGTATTGAGCTTTGTGGGTCAAAATCCTTTAAACCTTTGTGCTCAGGGATCAAAATCACGCCCTTATAATAAGTATATTAAAACAATAAACATAGTTTACTTAAAAGTGTGAAAAAATGTTACAATTTTTATTAAAAAAATTAATTAAAATACTACACCAATTAAAAATCAATTATCAAAATTTCAACAAATTTAATTGGAGTTTCACTATTTATTTTAAAGCATTTTATAATCTATCATTTTATTTAAATTTTTTTTTATAAACTTTGGATTTAAATTATGTGCCCTTGTCAAGTAACATCAAACAAATTTATTCTATTATTGAATTTTAATAAGTTATTAAAATATTTTATAATTTACATATATATAATTTTTTTATTAATGTGTTTCAAATGCTCCATAATTTGAAACAGGAATTGGAGCGTAGGTCCGTTGGCATAATATTAGTACATAATTAAGAACAACCTTGACATCTTTTCTACCTAATAGAAAAGATACTAATAAAATGATGGAGAGTATAAAGTCTTGAAAAATGAAAAATCATGATGAAATATATATATATTTTTTTAAATGGAATATTTGCATTATAGAGCTAGCAGTCTTTTGATGAAAGACTGCTAGCAGTGTCTTGAATTGATAAGAACAGGTAGATGCATTGCACCATGCTGTGTGCATTGATGTCCTATTAGTCTTTTTCAGTGCTAACAGAAGAAGTAGGTTAATTAGACTGATAGTATAGACTACTAGTGCAAATCGGTATATTGCTTAGCTCTCGGGGGGGCCTTCTAACCTCACAGTTGGCCCTCCCTCTCACCGCAACATCGTCTCAATTGGCTTGGCCCCCCCCCACCTCTCACCCCAACATCGTCTCAGTGGCCATTTGAACTGACATGACTTACAGTGAGGAGCTAGTTCTAGACATGCAATTACAAGTTACTGCAGATTTGATATATGTTTTGACCAAGTTCTCTTGTCATTTCAATTCTGATGCTTCTCAAACCGAGATAGAGAAGAAGAAAAAAAATTTGATATCCTTAATTAATTAAGTCTGAAGTTTAAATAAATGGAATGGCTTAAGTAGGACCTAGCATGAATGTTTGTACGAGCTTAGCAAAGAAAAAAACGACCAGGTATAATAGTAGCCTAAGGCATATATATACACATTCAAGTGTTTCCTTCTCAAGGCCAATTGTTTTTTATTTATTTTTTAATAAACCCTAGTCCAAGTGTTTGGAATATACAAACCTACAACACATTCATTGCTAGCACGATGATTGGGGTTACATACATTGACATGTAGGCATAAATTACCCATAGCCTGTTACTTTTTTTCTTTTCTTTTTTTGTTGGCTGAATGCCCATAACCTGAGGCTGAGGCTGCAGGTTCTTGAGGTCCAAGGAAATTGTGATCTTAATTTCATATGGTGATGTGAATGGAAGTGACGATGGTGACACATCTATGTCACCAAGGCATGCATGCCATGCAGATTGCGAAATGATATATAGTTGACTGGGACCTTAGTCCTTAGATATATGGTGTCCTATGCTGATGGTGGGCAATATTTTCTCGCCCAGTCAACACAAAGAAATCTACGCTTATAAAGATATGGCTCCAGTTGTTCCTTAAAAAATAAGTAATGGACTGGTGGTATTGAATGCAAGAAAGAAAAAGAAAAAAAAGAATATATATATATATATATATGCCTAACTTTGCAAGTTGCAAGTTGCAAATGTATGTATGCCTAACTTTTTTATTTTATTTACTATTTTTTTTGGATGTATGTAATTTCTCATCCCACATGCACCAATCATTATAGGGAGAAATTCTTTAGGAGTGACCCCAAAATATTAGAGAGATATTTTGAACTCGGAATTTCATAGATATCATGATGACTTAAGAATCACTTACCTATCGAATATCATAATGTCTATCTAATCATATGTGTGAACATATTGGGCAATCCTTGTTACTCGGAAATAAGGTCTTGGATTGACTGAGATGAATTCGTCATGATCATCAAGACAATTACAAATTTAATTTATTTTTTTAACCCAATTATAGATTTAATGAAATTTGGTCATTGTTGTCAAAACGTGAATTGTATTGTAAATCAATTTTTTATTTTTCCGTATTGTATATCGTAAGATACACAAACACTTAATAAAATTTATAGATATACATATATAAAGGGTATATTCATTATAAATTTTGAATATATTTAGTTAATGACTAATTTATTCATCACTGATGTAATAATATTTAACAAGCTAACTAAATAAATCAAACTAGCACGTGTTTATAATATACACATTCAAATTGCTTAAATTAAAAAATAATAATATATAACAAATGACCCAAAAATTAATTTATTTTCATCATATTCATCATATTGACTAATCAACCTCATCTAAGTCAATACTATCATCATGTTTATCATTTTGAAAATTTATTTCTTCATTAAAATTTTCTTCATTGTCATTAACATTTACTATCTCTTCTTATTCTTTTTATTATAATAATTAAAATAAAAAATTCTTCTTGGCTTTCTAGTTTCTTGGACTTAGAACATAGTGAAAAAACAATAAAAATAATTATATTTTCAATTAATATCTTATTCATGATATAAAAAATAAATTTGTAAATATTAAAGTGAAGTATAAGTGTGTACTGTGTAGTCCAAATTTTGTAGAAGAAAGAGAGGAAAAATAAACTTATGAATGTGTTATTTTATTATGTTAAATTAAATAACCTAATAATTTTGTGTTTAAAACAAGTTTAACAACTTGTAAGATTCAAATAAAAGTACAAATTTTAACAAAAAATCTCATTTTAAAGCATTTTTCTGTGAATCGTACGATATATATAATTTTACAATATGATACAATTCATACGATATATATACTGTATCGTATAATTTATGAACACTTACGATATGCTGATACAACATAAAATTTTTTATGCACAATATGATACGTATAGTAGGATGCGTATCATACCGTAAACAATTATGAATTTGGTACATATAATAATCACATTGGCCCACCTATCAGTAATGGAATCTAAGAGTACTGTTGATCAGATCATAGGTACGGGAGCACCTGTCCTTGATATGTCTAAAGCGAATAAATATTCTAATATATGAGATGTTGGATATAGTTTAATATTATTAGTGATACGGGAAACGACAAAACTTTTACATAATTCAGATACTATAAAAAATTCTAAGATTAAAGAATGTGGTTGTCCTTTTTTTTTTTCTTTAAAAATGGTTATATGCGATCCGGTTAATGTGTGGTCTACACATTAAACTTTTTATTTTTAAAAATATTTTTTTGAAAAATTAAAAAAATTGTTATTATTTTTTCAATTCAGAAGAAAATTTTTTCTAAAAATAAAAATTAATGTGTGCCCTAAGAGCACACATTAATAAAATCCTATACTTATATATGATTGTCTCAAATAAAGCTGATCATCAAATGTTGATAGTATATCCTCCACTCTCACTTATATAAAGATAAGAAAGGAAGAAAATTTAGTTTTCATGGGAGGCTTTAAATTTAATTATTGAAAGACAGTATTAAAGAAATAATTAGAATTATTATGAATTTTATTATTAAAGGTCTATAAATTGATATAATAATAAATATAATTAGCATAATTCAATAACATAATAAATATTTTCTATAAAAAATCAGAATAAAAAAATTATTATTATTATTTTTACTAATGTCCCACGTAAATTTTATATAACAATGCTATCATTACTCATTTTAAGAATCTATTTGACATTAGTTTTAACTTTTAGTTTTTATGTAAAAAATTTTAAAACCTTACTTTTCCGGCTTTTTAAAATTTTTTTTCCCCAAGGTATAAGCATATTTTAACATATTTTCAGTAAAATTTAAACAATTTTATAATAGTTTCAATAAAAATTAGATATTTTTATAATAGTACACTGATTATATAATATATTATAAACTTGTTTAAAAAAATTTTAACTATATATTACTTCCGGGTTTATGTGTAAGTATTACTTCTTCTTAAAAAAAATTTAAACCACCTGTCACAGCCCGCTACACCTTTTGTAGGTTTTGTTTATTCTATTATTTTTCTTAGTCCCACCGCCCAAATAAATTATTATCACACCTCCCAATCAAAAACACTGTTCACAAATAGACAATTGCTAGTGATTGTGAACACTCAACAAGACCCTTTTCAAACAGGTTGAAGCAACCACCAGCTCCCATTGAATTGTTTGTTGCCACGTGCCTCCGATCTCAATCTTTGATATATCTACGTGGCAGCTCATCCAAGTACTCCCTGTTGCACCCATTATATTATGATTATCATCATGCATTGATTTATAAACTTTTGTTGGGATTTTATTTTTTTTTAATTTTTTTTCAAACTTTTGACAAGTCTTTCCACGAGCATAGCAATCAAACTTAAATCATTGTTGTTTACTTTCACATTTCGTGTGCCCAAAGAATTAAACTCTCTATAAGCACAACAAATTTGGACTTTGGAGGCAAAACCAAAGTCTACTTAAATTTAAGCTACATGTTGATTACTATTAGAGTAATGCTTAGGACACAAAAAAATACACAATTTTTTGGTACAATTAACTGTGTGACGAATTGTGATTGGTGCAAATGTGTTCTCACATACTCATCATCACACTTACAATAAACATAACTTGTCACTTGGTGAATTGTGACATAAAATTGTATACTTTTCTATATTCTGAGCATTACTCTTACTATTAAGGTCTCAACAGCTTTTCTTTATGTACGTACGTAACGCCTATATAATAAGTGCGAGTAGCAAACGAAGGTGTACTCATATTTTAAGAGGTTTTAAGAGCTAACAAAGCTTAAAGGGATAAAGAGGAAAACTTTGAAGCATTTTTCTTTTGGGTTTGTTGATTTGTTCTCTCTTTTGAAGGTAAGAAGGAATCCCCAGACCTAGAGCGAAGTTTCGTACAGATTCTAGGAAATCCAACTTTATATATATTTTTTTATTTGCTCATTTATTTTGTGTTTGAATAATACTGAGGACAAAACAACTTTCACAAATTGCTGATATATTTAACTTGTTATGATTAAAATAATACCGTATTTTATCTAGTTTAACTATTGATAATTTGATACTGATTTTTAATTATTCAATCACAATAAAATATGTCAATAGTTTTGAAAATATTGTAAAAAATGTTTATGTCATTTATATTTATCGTTTTTTTTATGTCTTTAATACACACACCATGGATGTTTCTCATTGATTCATCCGTTATTGTTAGACCACCAGCTATATATAAACCTATACAAGCCATCAGGACCCATGACAAGAACCACTACTAGTCCTTCATTTCTCTTCTCCTACATTTTTTTTTCCTGATCATTCAAACAAGAAGATCAAGTTTAGACTTATCCTTGTCTACTGCTTAGAGTGTTCTCTCTTGTCATGTTTGCTTTCCTTTAAATTTAACCTTTTCAACTCTCAAGCTTATCTTTAAGCTTTTGCATTTCGGTCCCATCTGCTTTTTATTAATACAAAAAGTCTTGTAGAAACTTCTCTTAAGACAAAAATCATCCTGAAGCTAGAGATTTGAAGAAACAAAAAAAAAAAAAAAATGGGTGTGGAAGGCACTTTGGAATACTTATCCGCTTTATTAAGCAGTGCTAAAAAACGCAAGAAGAAGAAGCAAATGCAAACTGTAGCGCTCAAAGTCAGGATGGACTGTGAAGGTTGTGAGCGTAAGGTCAAGAATGTTCTCTCCGGAGTAAAGGGTATGTTTCATTTCTTTTTATTTTCTTTTATCTCTATTGTTTTTGTAGTTTCATGTCAGTAATTGATATCAAGGCTACAGACAAATCAAAGGTTTATTGTTTCTTTTCTACAAAAGAATGTCAGTGATGTGAATACCAAATTAACCAATTATAAAAACTTACCAACTTCATTACTGTGAAAACGGTTATGTCTGCTGTATTACTCGATGTATCAATTGCTTTATCATCATGGGCGAGCTAGAGATTACATTAAATTTTCTTTTCTTTTCTTGCAGGGGCTAAATCTGTGGACGTGGACCGGAAGCAGCAGAAGGTGACTGTTACAGGTTATGTTGAGCCGAAGAAGGTGTTGAAGGCAGCTCAATCAACCAAGAAAAAGGTAGAGATGTGGCCTTATGTTCCATACGCACTGGTGGCTCATCCTTACGTTGCTCAGGCTTATGACAAGAAGGCACCTCCTAATATGGTCAGGAGCATTCCCAATACTGTCACAATTAATGAGACCACCGTGGATGACCGATACACCACCATGTTCAGTGATGAAAACCCAAATGCCTGCTCCATCATGTAGATCAAATATTACAAAATCGATCTGCTTGTATCGAAATGTTAATCGTAGACTAAGCTAGCTATATATCTAGCTGGAGCAGGGGTTTGTGTTTTGTTGATAGGTATAGGGTTTGATGATTATGTTAATATCTCTGTTTTGAATTTTCTTTTAGCTAGAGAGTTTGTGCATGGTGGACATGAGCTTTGGAAATGGGAACTGTTATTGAATGAATGAAAATGTGTGGGTTGCTACTCATTTCAGTAATTCAACATAGCTAGAGTCTTCCTCTATTTGACATTTTTCACGGCGTTGAAAAATTTTCTTTACGCATTTGGCAGGACATGGTTTTTTTTTTTTTTTTTTTTTTAGCGTCAATTATAATGGCCGTTTCTGCATATGAATCATATTGTATAGGCTAGTGTTTATTATATGCACTCTGTTATACACGTTCAAATATGTGTAAAAATGTATGTTATAGGATGTACTGGGCATGTACTAATATTTCTCCTTTTGTATATATGTACGGTAAGTTGCAAATTATGTATGGAAACCACATACAAAAACTTACTTCATCAATATTCATAGTTGATTAATGATACTTGATATCATACAAACTTATTTATAGAATTATAAAATCTATTATCAATTAAGTTCGTAAATATAATAGGTGTATTATTAAATAAGTATACATAAACATATAATATTATATTATATACGTTGAAATCGACTTTCATGTTCATGAGATTGCTCATGAATATTATTATGTTTGAGCTTAATTAACTTATTTAATAGCCAAGCTTGAATTGGACTTTCTTAACTTATTTACTAAACATATAAACATAAACAAGTCACTTTTCGAGCTAAGCTCCAACTAAACAACTTGTTAATTTACAGCACTTTTCAGGGGCTCATTAGTGTTCACACTTTTTAAGTTACTTTGAACATAAACAGCGCCCCTTGTATTAATTGTATTTTGATGATATAGATTTTATCATTGACGAGTATAGCTAAGGAGAAGTGGTCCTGGCCAACTGGCGTCTGCATCATTCGCAATAAAATTTAGAAAGAAGACTCACATATAAGGCAGGGAATTAATACCAGAACTCACATACACCAAGTATTTGAAAACCTACTTTTTGACAATTAGCATATATAAGAAGACTCAGCAGTACCTAATACCTTTTGACAAAATGTAACCCTTTCACACGGTGGCGGCTCCAAGATTATTTTTTAGGGGCCAATAAGAAACATAAGTTATATAAAATTTAAAACAAAAGAGAACTTGAATATATCAACATTACAAAAAATAAAACAAAAAATAAAAACAAAAGTACATAAATATTTACAATTGCTTTCTATGATGTTTCATATTTTGAAATTGTTACAAAATATTTTCATTATCAATCCTATAAGTTACATCTATGTACACAGTCAGACAATCACTCATCTATTGATCTTTCATTTGATTGATTTATTTAAAAAATTTTAATATCTAAATGTGTTTTTTCTAAAATTTAAGATTAACAAATTTATATTTTTGTTATTGGGCTGATCAAAAAAATTTTTTTTTTTCCAGATTTTAGATAAAATTGGTTTGTTATTGAGTTTTTTGTGTGTTTAAAAATGCTAGGATATTGTTAAGATGATCATATTCAAACTTCTTTTAGTTGGGCTTAAACAAAATCTAGGATTAGGGTATTCAAAATTTTATTTTAGGGAGGTCAAAACAAAAACAAGATTAAAAAATGTTGGGAAATTTAGACCCTCATTGATATAATTAACAAGTTTTAAATCCAAATTGTTAATTAGATTTATTATGAATAAAACTTGTTAAAACAAGCAAACATCAATATCATGTCAATAATGAATGCAGCGGAAAAATAAATAAAACAAGATATGATGACCTAGGAAAACCAATGAAACAAACTAGTTTCATAGTAAAAAACCTGGGAGGAAACCTTTCCCATAAGCAATTCACTATACTAAAGAGAAGTTTCAGATCTAGTACAAAACTTTTGTCCCTAGACTCTACAATTTTCGCAGATAAACTCATAACAGAAAACTTTTACCACTTCAGAACTTCTGAACTCTTCAATATATGAACGCCACTCTTTTTGATGCACGGATCCCAATACATGATTAACTCATTTGCACGAATCCTAGTACGTGACTCACTCACCAACTTGAGGAAGAAGAATGTTGGCTGTAAAGTTCTTCACTTTATCAACAATGAAGATCAAGAAGCACTTGGTTATAAAACCTTAAGGCGCAAAGACACAGTGTATTCTTTCAGAGAGAATAAGACATCAGTCACATTTTTCATATGTTCTCCTTGTATTCTCTTATGTGATAGCCTTTAAAATAAGTCTTATATAGGTTTAGGGTTGTGAAAAAAGAAACCCTACACAAATACATAAGCTTGGCCCAAAAATCAGATTTGAAAATTCTGATTTTTGTAACCTCGATAGATACCTCGATAGATAGTATATGTCAAGCCTCATTAAACTTCAATAGATAGCTATCTGTCGAGCAGCTGTCGAGCTATCTGTTCAACTTTAATGAACAGTTTTTCTTCACTTGTTTCTTGGTCCAATCTTCATGGCTTTAATACTAGAATTGAATAACATGTTTCTTAAAATATTAAACATATCCTAGATCTACCCAATTACAAGTAAAGTGCGTTTTGTCAAAAGATTAGCCAATTGCATAAAAGAATGACATATGTTCTTAACAAGTGAACCACATTTGTCCTAACAATCTCCTCCTTTGGCAATCCGTGACAAAACCACAATAAACAAATAAACATATGAGAGAAGTCATAAATCACTCAACTCATATTCACTTGTTGAATATAATAAAATCTATCCTAACACAAACTCTTAAAAAAATTTTCAAGAAGAGAGTTTATGGCAAGTAAACTTTGACAACCTGTATTTCTGAAATACTTTAAACAAAACTCATCAAGGCATTTTAGTGTGAAACAGAAATAATAGACTGCATACAAGTATAAGAAGCATGTGCATAAAGGAAGGAAAGAAACAACACATGTAAGGGTTAGGTAAAGAAAACATACATCAACATATAAAGAAGATAAGTACAATGTATGTCAATAATGGTCACAAGACCCAAGGTACAAGAATAAGGAGGTAAGCACTCCCCCTAATAAGATGAAACATATCTCTTCTTTATAAAAGCATGTATTTCTCCTCCTAACATGTAAAATCTTAAAAAGAAACCACATATTCTCTACAATTTCTCCCCCTTTTAGTCATGATTGACAAAAGGTACAAGAAGCTAAAAAACTTCACCCAAGAAACATAAAGATGATCAAGGATGATCAAGGGGGTATAAAGAATCCATAAAAATGCATAAATGTAATGAAACAAGATGCTATGGATGACAAGATAAAAGAAAAATGCAAAACATGTGAAAAATAATGCATGCAAGAGGATCTTGATCGATCGAGAGGTGTCGAGATGCTATTGAGCCAACCTCGAAGGATCAAGAAGCTATAGAGGGGACATAAAGTTTCTCGATCGATCGACCGACCTAATTATCGAGAGGTGTCGAGATTGCGATAAAAAACAGCTGAAGAGCTCGATAGATAAGCCAGGTATCGAGAGGTGTCGAGGAGGTGTCGAGATTGCTTAAAAACAGTTTTTTAAGAAGGAAAAAATGTAGACATGAATGCAGTCAGACATGCAACTCAACCAATGATCCAATCAACATATTAAGCTTTCAAAACATCTCTCAACAAAATTTTAAGCACATGGATCTCAAACACACACACACACACACACACACACACACTAACACTAAACAAGTCTAAGCAATTTAATATTTCAAAAACAAGTCAAGGTAGTTTAGTGAACATACAATAACATATGTAAAACCTTGTGATGACCAAATCACATTGTACTTATACATGTATCAAGAGTAGCAAAGAATATTGGATGTTGTGTGTGAAAAGTATCGCAAGATTGCATAAGTGTATACATGTTATGAAGATTTGAGATATGAGAAAATATCTTTAACTCACACACAATTATAACTATTTGATGGGGATTACCACGTTCGCGGTACATCTTATAACTCCCACATTTCCTAGAATACATGCTTGCAATCATATTTAAAAGCATTTTTGATCTTTTTGCTTTTTATTTTCTTTGCATATTTTCTTTTTATTTAGCATATCATGCATGGGCATATAAGAGAGAGAAAAGAAATACCCATTGATATTTAATATTCTAATTTTGCTATGCCGAAGCACACAAATGTTATTGACACTACACTTTTGCTATGTCGGAGCATACATGTGTCATATTATGATTGGTGGGCAACAGTGGTGAGATGATTATTTATGCCTTTTTCTTAGGATTTTCTAGTTCTTCTCGTCAAAAAAAGTGATATGAGTGTTAAGTACAAGAGATAATTTAATCTTACTCATCACAAACAAGAGCCACAAAACTCACTTGCTTAGTTGTGCATAGAGATTCTCATCTAAGATACAAGAGATACAAAATTTAGAAAACTTTATTTAAATGGCCATTCAAGGTACACAAGTACCAATGTATACAAAACATACACTGTTTTTGTATTTTTCTGATTTTTCTTTTTTATTTTGAAAATCAACAAAATAAATACTAAACAATCAAACAAAAACAAACAAACAATCATGAAAGCATGAAAGAAAGATGCATATGCATGAAGGCATGATAGAAGGGTGTAGATGCATGAAAGCACGATTCCAAAAGTAAATAAGAAATCAAGAAAAGAGAGTCTTACTTTAGATAGAAAGAATTAAAATATAGGATAAACAGAAAAGACAATTAAGTTTTAGGCTCTTTTCTCACCCACATAGCACGAGTGTTTGTTCGTGAAGATGAAAAGACATGTGTCCTAGTATGTCTACTAAAGAACATAAAAGAATTATAATTATTTTGAAATTGAATTAAAAAGCTCAAGACTTTTAATAACTCTCCAAACAAAGGTGTAGGTCCTTGAGAGGAAACTTGTGACCGTTTGGAAAATTACTTATGAGGATACAACTTAAAGCAATTAGGACGAATGTGTCCAGAAACACCACAATGATGAGAAATAAGAGGTCTAACAAAGGATTTAGAATTAGCCAAACCAGTTTTGGATTTCATACCTTTATTACCTTTCTCACATTGTGGCACTAAGACAGTCTTTGATCCAGACACCGTGGAAGAGGAAGGGCTAGAGGAGACAGCAAATCCTAAGCCAGTCTTCAGAACTAGGCTTTTGAGCACTCAATACCTCATCAAGTTTTGCATTAGACATCCTTTCTATTTGAGTTCTAGCTTGACTAAGCTCAACCTCAAGATTCTTGACATTCTCTTCTAATGAGGTGTTTTCTACAATAAAAGTCTCAACTAACCTTGTAGTTTCATCTAGTTTAATTAACAAATCAGCTTTTTCAGTTTTTACCTTATTAAGCTCTTTTCTACAAAGATGAGAAGTCTTTTCAGATTTTATGAATTTAGTGCATAGCTTATCATAGGCTTCCTGAATAGTCAATTTTTTGGGTACTTCATCATCAGAAGAATCCTTATTGTCACTAGCACTCTCTACGAACACCTTATCGGTTGAGGCAGCAAATGCCATAACGTGACTACATTCATCTGCATACTCATCAAAAGAGTCATCCTCAATGTCACTCCAAGTAGCAACTAACCTTTTATTTTGTGACTCCTTGATCTTTTCCTTCATGAGATAGTTTGGGCACTCTATCATCATATGACTAAAACCTTTGCACTCATGGCATTGAATAAGGAGTTTCTCATTCTTGCCATTCCTAGAGGATTTAGATTTCCTAGGAGGTTTGCCTTTATCATTTTTCCTAAATCGAAGAAGCTTGATAATCTCACAAATTATAAAGGTTAGATCCTCATCATTATCTTCACTTTCATCTTCATCTTCAGAGTCCTCAATCTTTTCCTCTATACCCTTAAGAGCTAAGTCTCTACTCTTTCCACCTTATCCCATTAAACCTAATCCCATCTCATAGGTTTGAAGGTTCTATCTCAGTCAAAGGAATTTGATCAATGTCCTTTGCTTCTTTAATGGTTGTGATCTTAGCATGGAATCTTTCAAGTAAGGACTTAAAGATTTTCCTAACAATTTTGGATTCTGCTATAAATTCTCCAAGGTTGAAAGCAGAATTCACAATATCCTTGAGTTTAGCATAGAACTCATCAAAGGGTCTCATTTTCTTCCATCCTTATTTCTTTAAAACTACTATTGAGTCTTTGAAACTTCACAGTCTTTACTGTCTTGGTACCTTCATAGGTGACCTCAAGAATGGTCCATGTTTCCTTGGTAACTTCTGTGGATGATATTCTCTTGAATTTCTCATTGGTCACTCCACAAGACAAAGCATTCTAGGCTTTACTGTTGTAATTTGCCGCTATGATTGTTGCATCATCCCAATCCACCGGCGCTTCTTTTGGCTTAATCTAGCCAACCTTAATAGCTTGCCATACCTATTCACCTAGAGCCTGCAAAAAAAAATTTCATACAAACTTTCCAGTACGCATAATTAGTTCCATCAAATAAAGGAGGAATCAAAAGAGATTGTCCACGATCCATGAAAACTGGGGCCAAGGATCACACTTAAGAAATTAATCTAATCAGAGTGAACCCGCTCTGATACCACTTGTTGGGAAATTTAGACCCCGGTTGATATAGTTAACAAGTTTTAAATCCAAGTTGTTAATTAGATTTATTACGAATAAAACTTGTTAAAACAAACAAACATTAATATCATGTCAATAATGAATGCAGCGAAAAAATAAATAAGACAAGATATGATGACTCAGGAAAACCAATGAAACAAACTAGCTTCACAGTAAAAAACTTGGAGGGAAACCTTCCTGAAAAACAATTCACTATAGTAAAGAGAAGTTTCAGATCTAGTACAAAACTTTTGTCCCTAGACTCTATAATCTCCGTTGATAAACTCACAACAGAAACTTTCTACTGCTTCAGAACCTTTGAACTCTTCAATATATGAACACCACCCTTTTTGATGCACGAATTCCAGTACGTGACTAAATCCTTTGCACGAATACGTAACTCACTCACCAACTTGAGGAAGAAGAATGTTGGCTGCAAAGTTCTTCACTTTATCAACAATGAAGATCAAGAAGTACTTGGTTACAAAACTCTAAGGCATAAAGACGCAGTGACTTCTTTCAAAGAGAATAAGGCATCATTCACATTTTTCATATGTTCTCCTTGTATTCTCTTATGTGACGGTCTCTAAAATAAGCCTTATATAGGTCTAGGGTTGAGAGAAAAGAAACCCTACACAAATACATAAGCCTGACCCAAAAATCATATCTGAAAATTCTGATTTTTGTAACCTCGATAGATAGTATCTGTCAAGCCTCGTTAAACCTCGATAGATAGCTATCTGTCGAGCAACTGTTGAGCTATCTGTCCAACTTTAATGAACAACTTTTCTTCACTTGTTTCTTAGTCCAATCTTCATGGCTTTAATACTAGACTTGAACAACATGTTTCTTAAAGTATTAAACACATCCTAGATCTACCCAATTACAAGTAAAATGTGTTTTGTTAAAAGATTAGCCAATTATATAAAAGAATGACATATGTTCTTAACAAGTGAACCACATATGTCCTAACAAAAAATATTATACATGATAGGCCAAGAATGTATTGACCCATTGTGATGAATTAATTGATTAATTAACCAAATTTATTAATTAATCAAATTAACATGCAAGATGCGTGGTAGCTCAAACAAATCACAAATTAAACTAAGTATACAGCAGAAATTAAATTAACACGGTGATTTATTTACAAATGGGGAAAACCTACACGGCAAAAATCCCACAGAGTGATTTTAAGGTCATCACTCCCGAGAATCAACTATTATCAAAACAAGCATTTACAAGTAAAGAAATCTCAGTACCTTATACCAACTTGCAGTTGAACTCTTACCCCAATACTTAATTGGACTTGTTCTGTAGTGACAATCTCTCATTTTCAATGCACGGCTCCCAGTACGTGACTAACCAATTGTGCGGATCCCAGTACGTGACTTGATCACCAACTTGAGAATAATGTTAGTTGTAAAGTTCTTCTATTCATCACACGATAAAGATCATGAAGTTACTTGGTCACAAAACTCTAAGGTGTACAAACATAGCAGTTTCTTCAAGAGAAAGAAGAACTAAGGTAAACTAGGTTTTCGGTTACACTTCTTCACACTTGTGGAATTGTGCTCTTGTGCAACTGTGCGTTACCTTTTACGGCTCTCAAAATAATTCTTATATATGTTTAGGGTTGTGAGAAAAGAAAACTTAAACATACATTCACGGATTGGATGAAAATTAGAATTGAAAATCTGAACTTCATAAATCTTGACAGATACCCTATCTGTCGAGCAACTGTCGAGTCTCAGGCTGAAATAGTTCTCTTAAACCCTGATAGATACTAGCTGTCGAGCTTTAATGAACAACACTTTCTCACTTGATTTTTGGACAGACTTGTATGATTTTAATACTTGAACTTGAAACCTTATTTCTTGAAACATTAAATACATCTTAGATCTACCAAATTACAAGTAAAATGTGTTTTGTCAAAGAATTAGCTAATTAGATAAAATAGTGACATATGTTCTTAATATTGAATTACATATGTCCTAACAATACATAATTTATTTTGAGCCAATTCAAGAGGTTCATTTGAACCCCCAGGACTCCAAGTGGAGCTATCCATGCTTTCACAATTTTATTACCTCAAATTTTATTGCAACATCTCGCATTAACTATTGTAATGACTCTGTGTTATTATAACGATTATTGTTGTTGTTGTAATAAATATTTTTTTTTCCTTGAATGAGTGATTGTCATTTTCTAAGAGCCAACTATTTTTATTTTTATATAAGATTAGACAAGGGACAAGGTCAATTCAAGGGAATAGTTTAAGCCAAGAATCACAAATTCACAATTTAGAGTATTAAATACAAATTCCAAAATCAAATTCTAAAGATGACAATGAAATGCTATGCGTGGTGAGGTTACTTAGGCCCATGAAGTAAGCATTGATTAGGGCCTCTGAGTTTGGATAATTTTTGTCCTTATTTTGGGCTCATTAGAATTTAGATGGTTGGCCGAATTGTTCAAAGACAAGGGTCATTCCTAATTATAATCTGGTTTGAGCTTGGGCTCAGAACAACCCAAATTTCAGGTTAAATTATATTGAATCATCAATTATTAATCACTGAAGTGACTAATCATGTTCATCAATATTTGCATCTTAAAAAAAATGTTCATTAACATGTTAGTTTGTATTTTTTTTCATATAAAATTTATAGTAATTTTAGCATTATATTATATTATATATATATATATATATAACATCAAAGAATTCTGAATCTCGAGAATTTAGTTTAAAAAAAATAACCCTCCCATGTGCTGATCCATTACAATGTTTGCGGCCGCAAGGTTATCAATTAGCAATAAGGAATGTTCGACAAGTCCAAAAGACTCAATCTTACCAAGCGTTCTCTCAGTTCATAATTGGTATTGATCCATAGAATAGATGCTGGACATAATATGTATTTTGCACTTGTCTGGACGAAATGGTTCAGGATAACATTGAGTTATGTTAACAGTTTGGCACATAGCTGCATACTTTTATGTATTATCAAAAATTGGGAACCTTGTAGCTATCTGGTGAGCCCTTTGTACGGATCCCAAGGAAGATCCAAAGGTACTAAATTGGCTTGCTTAGTAGGGAGGCAAAGAGAAGCCAGAAGATGACACATTAGGCTTGGAAGATGGAACTCGTGGATTAATTGAGAAATTCGAATGCTTCTGCATTTTAATACATAAACACTATGAGACAAAAGGAAGAAAGGAAATCATATAAATCTTTATCTATACTAAAAAATTGAAGTGAAGTTCAACAAAAGATTAAATTCACTATAGTTTAGTTTATCTCAAGTGCCTTTATTTCTATTTCAAATCCATTTTAACCAATCGAAATTAATTCAAAATTTATCTTAAAATTTCAAAATTTATGATAAACTCAAATAATTGCAATGAAAAATTTATTAACATGTTTCAATAATCTAAAGGTGCTCGTTTCATAGACTTTTACAATGATTAACTTTCAACAATTTCTTTAAAAGGTGTAATAAATATTAGCAAAATTTATTGTATTATCAGAAGTAGAGTTGTCCAGCATACAACCAGACCCAATAAGCTTGCTCGACTCGAAGCCATCCGACCAAAAATCTATTTGATCCTAGTTGTGGTTCAGACTTCAGTTGACGGAGGGTGCAAGGCTTCCAATCCAATCAACATCCGGTCGAGTGGTAGTTTGCCCCTCCCAAATATTCTATTTTGACTAACCCGCCATATACACCCATCATTTGTTCAACTCTGGCATTTCATGACTCTTCACACTGATGAAACCCAAAAATCTAATGAATATTTCACCAAATCTAACAAGATTTCCACCAGATTTGTGATATCTCTGTTGATTTGAGGAGATCTTTACTAGATTTGGTGACAATTGCTCTAGATTCAATGGATCTTTGCCATGCACCACAATTTGACAATCACAAGTCCAGAACTTTTTTCGACACAGGTGAGTTTGTGATCCTGAAACCCAATACAATTGGGTCAAGTGTGGTTTGATGGACAGTTTGACCCAACTTGACCCGTGGACATTTCTAATAAAAAAAACAATTATGTTAAAGAGAGTAAAACAAAATTTCTAGATAAATAGAACAACAAGTTATCCTTTTTTTTTTTTTCTTTTTTTTTTTTTAAATTTATAAAATGGAACAAAAAAATTCCAAATTAACAATATGGATATTCTCTCAAATTATTGACAAAAAAATTAAATGATTTCAAATATTGAAATGATTCATCATGGTAATTATATTTTATAAAACGAAATTTGATATATTTTATTCACATATAGGCTATAGCAATATTCATTTAGTTATAAACTTTGCAATTTTTTATATGCAACTCACTTTCTAGGATAATTATTGTGTGTACGTAGATTGTGTATGCATAAATTATTTTTTTCAACAGATGTATGCACAAATTATAAGTTAGTTTCTTTCAAGGGAGAAAAAGAAAAGAAAAAAAAAAGGACTAGAAGTATAAGTTAGTTAAAACTTAATGAATGGCAGCACCATTTGAGGCAATTCGTACGGTTATCATTATCTCTTTGTGTTGACCAGGCTTCGATGATTTTACTCAAATTTATGTTGCAAACCAAATTAAAAAAAAAAAAAAAAAAATTCTACTGTTATATCGACTCAAAAAAAAGGCTGAATAGTGCATATCACCAAATTAAAGTCTCCTGGAAATCAACAGTCAAGACACAAAGGGGCTGAGTCAAAATAACCGAACCAATTAACGGTAATGCTTAGTATTATACTATCAACCATCAAAAACACCCAAAACCCTGTGATCCTTTCTTTTTGTTTTTACATCCTAAAATCTCTCTTCCCTATCTCTTCTCCCACCCATTTATAACCATCTCTCTCTCTCAACGACCCAACCCTTAACCTTCATGTCCATGCATTGTTTATTATAGGGCATTTTTATAACTATTTTTTCTTCCAAAAAAAAGTTGTTTGACTTTCTCGAAAAAATTTCAGTTTCATTCTTTTGCCCAGATATAGGTGACAGATCAAGATGGGTCGTGTTAAACTGGAGATAAAGAGAATAGAAAACAACACAAATCGACAAGTTACATTCTCAAAGCGTAGAAATGGGCTCATTAAGAAAGCCTATGAACTTTCCATCCTTTGTGACATTGATATTGCCCTCATCATGTTCTCTCCCTCTGGTCGTCTCAGCCATTTCTCGGGCAGAAGAAGGTGGTATAATATTAATACATACCACATTTCTCATATTATCATACAACTATCTGACTTTTTTGCGTTCTTTTTGTTTTGTTTATATACATATTTGCTTCAATATTTGAATTGTGGTTTATTAACTTGCAAACACTAATTCATGCAATCGATTTATAATTGTTTAATTATGCTGCTCAATCCAATGATTTTCCAATTATTAATGAATTTGTTTTGAGGGCCAAAATGGTAATTGTCTTGGAAAAGTTGTGCGCATATGAAGCAATTCTTATGAAAAGAATATGATTTTTCTTCCAATAATTAGCTATTGGATTTGTTTTGTTGTACTTGGTACTGTCTTTTAAAATAGGTCTTTTCTGAGTTTTATAAATTAATTGTTTCATATTTTTTGATGTTTTTAATAGAGATATTTAGAATTCAAATCTTCATTCTCACTCCTAACTATCAAATTATAATTAAGAAAAAAAAAAAAAAAAAGCTCCCCTCAATGAATATTGTTGTTTTATGTTGCCCCCTCAACGTGGGCTTCTTGCATGCAAAAGAATGTAAAAGTGATGGAATTAGTTTGAGGTTGTAATAGGTGGTGTGCATAGAAATTGGTAAACTAGAAATGGAAATTACTTTTGGTTTATGTTAATAGGCTTGAACAAATTATGGAATTAGATGTCATGTTATGGTTGCACTTCTTTTACTTTTTTATATTGTTGATTTTCATCTTATTGATTGATAATTTTATAAACACGATTTTATTCTACGAGTGTATTTGTATATAATGTGTATGCATATGTGTGTTTTTTACATTGAAATAAATTTTAAGACACATTGTGATAAATTTTGTTATCTTGGAATTAGGATTGAGGATGTGTTCACTCGTTTCATCAATCTCCCTGATCAAGAAAGAGAACAGTACGTATGATCTTATTGTTTTTATTATTTAGTTTGGAATTTATTTACAATTCTTCATTACTATATTGGCTTGTTAATTTGATTAACTTCATTGGTTTATCTGTTGCAGATCTTTACATCCTACAGAGAAGGGCAGGCATTTGTATGCACTCAAAACTATTTCTTCTCCTTTAGCATATATCCATAACCCTTTCATTTTATTTATATATTTTTTTTGTGGGTACAATTGATTTATATAATAATTCGTTTCTCTTTGGCAGTGATATTCAAAACAAAGAGGTAAGACGAAATTATTTTGATGTTCAATTTTCTTTTAGCTAAGGGGTGCCACCACTCCATCTTAAAATTTTAATTCAGCCATTAAAAAAAAAAAGAAAAAAAAAAGGAGAGAGAACAAAATGAGAAAAAGAAAAAATGAAAAAGGAAGGAAGAAAGAAAAAAGAGAGAGGAAAAAAAAGTGCTACTCTCTTATTAAAAATTCAAGATAACTCTTGTTGAAATTATGATGTTGTTCATGCAGCATTTGCTTAGGACCTTACAGCAACTAAGGAGTGAAAATGACATTGCTCTTCAAATTGCCAAGTTTGTCTTCCTCTCTCCCCCCTCATACATATCAAATTTTCTTTAAAGTTTCTTTTATATTAATGATGCTAATTTTTTTTCTTTCCCGCCGATGTATTAATATTATCAATGCTTCAAAAAAGTCCGACGGCTGTTAACTCTGATATCGAGGTGAGAAAAAATAGTCTTAGGGTTAGAGTTTTCTTTGTCACCTTATTGAAATTTGATATATATATATATATATATATATAATTTTTTTTTTCCTTTTAACTTTGTTTAATCTCTTTTTCTTTGTCACCTTATTGAAATTTGATATATATATATATATATATAATTTTTTTTTTCCTTTTAACTTTGTTTAATCTCTGTCATTAGGAACTTCAACAGGAAATTGGTAGATTACAGCAACAACTACAAATGGCTGAAGAACAGATAAGGTCATTAAAAAATTTCAGGGAAAAAAAATGCTTTTGTTCCTGTCTTATTTGTTTAGTTACATAATTTTCTTTACGATATATTAGTTCGTGGAGACCTAAGTAATTTAAATGCTTCTCTAAACACAGGGTATATGAGCCTGAACCAACAAAAATCACATCTATTGAAGAGCTCGAATCCTGTGAGAAAAATCTAGTTGATACCATGACACGTGTTATGCAGAGAAAGGTTGACAAACTTTGTTTGTTCATTACCAAAAAAAAAAAAAAAAAAAACCAGATGTCTGTAATATTAATCTAAACTTCCATTTTTATTACAACTTTTTTTTAAAAATGTTTGTAGGAATATTTGCTGAGCAACCATCTATCTACTTACGATCCATCCAGTTTACAGGTAATTAAACTACATAAAGTACAGTAATAAATATAATTTAGTTATGAAAGTAGCTTTAGTATTTTTATTTTTATTTTTTATTTTTTTGGGATCAATAGCAAGGGATCGCAGCTTCTTTCGAAAATGAAGTCGTCAATTGGATGCCAGATGGTGGACACAACCATGGACATATTTTTGATGCATCTACTTCTCTTAGTCAACTGAGGTAAGTTTTCACCATAAGTCATGTAATTCAATTAGTTGATACTTTCTGATGTTTATATTAGAGATATCCAAAGTTCAAATTTTCTCCCCTCAAAGCATCAAATTAATAATTAAAAAAAAAAAAAAAATCAAACCATCTAAGGTAAGTTGTCACTTTTGCCACATGCCCTCTAAACCGTATTCTAAATGAAGTATAACTTGTAAGTGTTAGATTTTTATATGTTAACGACTCTTTAGACCTATTATTAGCTTTCTCTCAAAAAGAATTATATCTGTTTTAATCTATGATTAAACTTGTTCTATGAGAATGGCCACCAACTTGATTTTTCCTCCAATTCTTAATAAGTAGGGTTTTTCTTTTAAAAAAATTAAAAAATAAATTCTTAATTAGTATTTATTTATAGAGCAGGTGTAAGTAATTAAGAGTCTTGTAACTTAGCTAGTCAGCCATTTTTAGTTTTTTAACGAAGACATATAACAAATAAAGTAAAGGGGGAAACAAAAAAAAGAAAGAAAAAAGACAAGTGAAAGTACATTTTTAAGCTTCAAAACCATCTCTCTCTATCTAGAAAGCTGGGATAAACAATGAATTCAAATATTTGCAAACATGCATATAAAAGTTTAGACACAAAATTTGGCAGTAGTGTGGGGCAATGGAAACAGAAGCAAAATAAAGTTTTGCTTTATACGGTTTAAGAAAGAAAGTATATCATGCATCATATTGATGTATTATTCTCCAATACTAGTATGTGGGTCGTATATAACTCCAAGTACTATAAAAATAAAAATGTATATATCCGATATATACGATAATTATTGGAAAAAAAGAGAGTCAAATAGTCTTCTTCTTTTAGGGTCTAACGATTCAAAATAAGCTAGGATCATATAAGTGACTAGATTTAGCTCCCTTCTCTTTACACTAAATTGAAGATATATTTTTGACAATTCAATTATTACAAATAGTGGAAGGAAAATTTGAATTCTAGTTTTCCTAATGAAGAAGACCAACTAATGCTATTAAATTACAAGATTGTTAGCAATTTAACACAAACACAAGGCTCCTGGGAAATTTAGCATATATTGAAGCAAATATATTTGGGTTTTGCTTCATCATTTGGATTCAATTTACTAATGAGTTTAAACTTACATGTATTTGCAGGGAGCTATCATCCACAGTGTATGATCCCTTTTCGCAAGGAACAAGCTCAAACACGGACCCACGCAGCATGGGCACAAACCCAAGTGAGGGAAACTTCACATCTTGGTCTCAAGCCTACAACTCAACCGGGCACCAGCACCAGCAACAGCACCACCACCACTCCACCGCTCTCTTGTCACCGACCTTATTCCCTCACATTCAGGTTTTCCTTCTAGTACATACTATACTCACTTGGAATAATAAGAATTTTACTATGATTTATGAATTAATCATCATCATCATTTTGCAATTTATACACATGGTTGCCGTAAGAACTTTGGAATGGCCCACATGCCATTTGTGCCCAAGATTGGTTGGACCAGTTTAAACTCATGGCTTGGGGGCAGCCATCTTAGAATGAATTTTTTGTGTTGGGCTTTTGATCTTAATCTCAAGCCCAAAATGATTAAGCTGGCCCAACTTGGTTCTTTTTATTTATTTTTTAAATAATAAATAGGTAGTGGAGGAGAGGAGATAGAGCTTGAACAACATATAAGAGGCATTTATAGTAGTATAATTATGAGGCTCACTAGGATATTACATGAATTCTTGGTACCTTAAAAGGGAAAATTATTGAATACTTCAGAAGTTCTAGAAGTATCATAAATGTGTACTCTCTCCTTCCACATGAATTGTAAGTCATACTATAAATTTAATTAGTGAGACTCACAATTATGTGAGAAGGGGAAGTAAATATTTATGGTACTCTGGGAGTACTCAATAATTATCCACTTAAAAGTTCCCCCTAATGTTTGCATTTATAATAGTATAATTATGAGATTCAAGTGATAGTTCAATAATAATGACATCTTTGAATGTTTTATAATATCTAGTGTCTATAGTTCGAAACTCACTTCCTTTCCCCTACCTCCTTATTTACTACTATTTGAAAAATATATAAATATAATACATTTTAGTTTGTGGTGTGCTTAATCTAAATTTGTGTGTTTTATTTTTTTGATTCCATCCAAAATCTTATATTATGTTATTGCTAGCATGGAATGGTGGGACCAGATATATCTGAGATGATGCGACAAGAGCAAGTGGAGATCCCGTTAAACGGCTCGCATGTTCAAGTGGACAATGAAGTAGCAAATTATGACTCCAAAGTTCATCAGCTTAATAATATGCAATGACACCAAGATTTGGAAAAATGTTAAGATCATAGCAAAGTTCACACATCTACCTCTCACAACTTACTACGTGGCTAGTTTTGGCAAAAATTGTGAACTTTGCCGTGATCCTAGCATTTTTTCCAAGGTTTGAAAGACTCGTTATAATGCACGGCTTTGTTACAGTGGTTCTTGTATTTGTATGATTAAGAAACTGTGCATAAAGAGGTATAAATGCGCTAGTGCTTATGAAGATCATATATTACAGTGTAGCAGAATTTTGGCTTAATTTTCAATTTGTCCCAAGAATTTTCAACTTTATTCAATTCATTTTGATATTGGAATCCCTACCACTATTCAGCTTCAAATTATAATGGAAGATAGGAAATTAATTAAGCATATGTATGAATGTCACTTGGATCTAAGTATATACCATATATACTCACCAAGGAACTCATAAGTCACAAGGGAGGCTGTCATAAACCCATACCATTGGCGTCTCCATGACTTATCGTGCGTTAAAACCTTTTGTTTTTAGATGTTTGTGTCATCACTGATGCAATATTTTGCCAACCTTGAATTTTTTTATTATTATATATTTTTGTAGATCTATGTAAAAGTGATAAACTACTCTTAATTTGTCACATCAAAATATGATCCTAGAAGAAGTAGAGTAATGCTTAAGTATTCCTAAAGTATAGTGAATGATGCTCTCTTCTGTTACATTTATGGCGGGGTTTACCATGAATGTGAGAGAAGCGAGTACTGTTTTACTATGTTCCAAAAGTACTTAAAAATTTTCAGAAAGAGAATATATCTACACGGTTTTAGGGAATTAACTAGACAACAATAGAGCTTATTTACAAGTATTACACTTTATGACTTGAGCATGATATTTGTTTAATTCCAAATGACATGCTAAAATAAAAATTCATATTTATCAGATGGTTCAAAGTTTCAAACAGCATTTTACTCCTTGATTATTTTGAAATTTTGATTTGCCCTTGATGAATTTGTCAATTGCAAAATGGGATGTCTACATGATGTGATCATAACGAAACATAATTGATAACTTTGTTCTCTAACATGAGTCCCTATCCTTAAGTTAGATTAATTAAGTGGTCAACGTCATACTGGGTATAATTTGTGGACTTAAGCAAATGATTGAATTCACACACACACACACACACTAAATAGTCTCCGGTATGGTATTTATAAATTTGGTCACTCTCAGCCCCTTCCCTCATTTGTAATAGTTATCTCATGTCTTTGGCATATGCATTATCTCTTACACACCACCTACCCTACCCCAACCCCCCCACCACCAGAATGAAAGAAAGCCTGAACAGTACTAATAACATCAGGTTTAGCAATATCCCAGAAGTGTTGGAAAAAGAAAGCAGGAATTCCATCTGGGCCAGGGGCTTTGTGGGATCCTAATTGGAACACAGTGTCCTCTATTTCTTTTTCAGAAATAGGGATATTCAAACAGCTGATTTGTTGATCAGATAAGGTAGAAATTGGTAGACCCTGAACCTCCTAGACAATATCATTTACACTTCTATTTGAGGTGCCCTCATAGTTCCTTTTAAAATGATTAGCAAAAATAGATTTCACTTCCTCAAAATTATCAGTAAGGTTACCTTGCTCATCCTTATCTGAAGAATTCTACACTTGCCTCTTCTTTGTTTAATGACAGTTTGTAAATACTTGGTGTTCCTATCCCCTTGCAAAATCCACTTGTATCTAGCTTTTTGGGCCCACATTAATTCTTCCTTATATAGAAGCTCTTCCATCTCTTCCCTAGCCAGTCTTCCTTCCTAATGTCCTCAGTAGTATTGATGGCATTTTGTATCTATTGCAACTGATTTTGCTTCCTCTAGATTTCAGTTTCCACTTTCCCAAACACCTTTTTATTCCAATCCACAGCTACTCTCCTCACATTATTAAGCTTAGTTTTGAATTGCATAGCTCTGGACCTTTGTGTATGGATGTCCAAGCCTTACTGATCATTTCCTTGCAGCCAGGATGAGTGATCCACATATGTTCCAATCTAAATGGTCTTCTCCTAAAAGGTGTTTGCTGCTCTAAGTCCAAAAGATGGGGCCATGGTCAGATCTTATAATGGGGATATTTTTAAGAGAGTACAAAGGGTATTTATTGATCAATTCAACACTAGCAAAAGCTCTATTAAGCCGTTCCATCACAAACCCCTCATCTTCTCTATTGTTCATCCAAGTCTATTGTTACCCCAGAAGCACTCAAGTTACATAAATTAAGCTCCATCAACACCTATTGGAACACCTCAGCACAACAAGGTTGCACTCTTTAAAAGATAATTTATCTTCCTTGGTCAGAACCTGATTAAAGTCCCTAATGTAAAGGCAAACAGGATGAGAAATTTTTTTAAAATATCACAATTGCTGCCAAACCTCTCCTCTTTTGGCAAGTTATAGATGACCATATATAAAGGTAATTGAAAGGGGACTACCCTTGTTGTCTACCAGGTTAGCATGAATAAAGTTAGGGGTTGTATGAATCACCGTAAGATTTACATTTGGAAGCCACATAAGGAGCAATCCACCATTAAGAACGCACCCCCCCCNNNCCCCCCCCCCCCCCCCCCCCCCCCCCCCCCCCCCCCGGCTCCACATTTTTGTCTTTTTTGATACCATTCAAGGGAGAACATTAGTTACAAAAAGCTGGATTAAACCAGGTAATGTTCACAGGCAGAACAATTGCCTTCTTAGCTACATACCTGATAGCATTAACCACTATAGGAGGCACACAAAACACATTGCAGTTCAGACCTTGAAACTTAAGGGAATTCAGATCAGCCAATCTGACAGAATCAAGCCAATCAGTTGCCTTTTCCTTCTTTAAGACTTGGACTGCAGTCCTACTATTAGTCAAAAACAAAAGATGATGAAACCATGATCTCTAGCTGTGATACCAGCAGAAACCATAGCTTCAAACAAGGCTCCCATGGATGATTTTGCCAATGTACTAGCTGCACCAAAAAAGACACATACTCCCTCTATATTACCGGCATTATAGGCAAAAGCTCGTCTTTGATTTCTTCGACCCTTGGCACTAGCAATCTTGATAATTAGGTCCCATGGTCCTGCTGGACATTGTTGATGGTCTACTGATATTCGTGACATTGAGGGTGTTGTTGCTACAGCACTAAGGTCCTGGGCAGAATTGGAGAAAATGCTTCTGTATCTGCAAGATAAAGATTGTGCCATTAGAATAACCTTTAGGGGATTAGGACAAATTCCTTGGTGGATCACCTTGTTCCTATAGGTCCAAAGAGACCACTATGTAGTGAAAATAGCCTAAAGATAAGCCGTCAAAATATCATCCTTCCCTTTGAGATTAAATAATATAGATTTTAACCACTGCTGGACAGATAAAGTACTAATATCAGAAGTGTGAATGGATAGAGTTGAACCATGCCAGATGGCCTAGCAAAGGGACACAACAGGAAGAGGTGAGTTGAAGACTCCTCTTCTGCATTACACATAGGGCATAAGCCATATGTATTGATGCCTCTGGTTTTAAGGCAAGCTGGTTGGCAGGCTGTCGTTAAAAAGCTTCCACACAAAGGTAATAATTTTCAAAGGAACCTGCACCTTCCATAAACTATTCCAAACTCTTCTCTGATCTTGCTCAAAATGAGATGAACCTTCCCCCTCCTTTAACAATAGCTCATAAGCAAATTTAACCTAGTACTCCCCATTCTTAGCATGCTTCCACAGAAGTTTGTCTTGAACATCTTGCAATTTGGGATTCACAAGATTTTTAAAGCTTGTTGTGGGGGTAAGTACTTCTAATTAAGTCCACCTTCCAAGACTTGGTATTATGATCAATCAAGTCCCCACTGTACCTGTAGGAAGCCTCGGGTTGGACAAATCTAGAGTAGGTGTATGAAACCAATCAGGGTGATTAAGAAGGATGTTATATCCATTTCCTATGCACCAGATGCCCTCTCTCAGAACTTTACTCCCATGATTTCTAATATTCCTCCAATACCATGAATGATGTGGCTTAGCTGAATGTTCTTGGATTAAGCAAGTAGTATGATATTTAGCTTTGTAGGTTCTTGCCAACAGAGAATTAGGATATTGAATGATTCTCCAATATTGCTTAGCCAGCATAGCTTGGTTCAGAAGATGAAACTTCTTGAACCCAAGGCCTCCATAGCGTCTTGGATGGCAAATCTTATCCCAATTGAGCATGTGGAGCTTCCTTTCTCCAGGATCATGTCCCCATCAGAATGCTCTAACAATGGAGTCCATTTTGGTAAAAACATACTCAGGCACCTTAAAGCAAGAGAAGATGTATAAGGGTAGAGACTGCAGAACAGATTTAATAAGGGTAGTCTTTCCTGCCTGAGATAACAACCTTGCTTTCCAACCTTGCAGTTAGAATTGAGTTTGTCAATAAGAAATTGAAAATCAGAAATTCTATTTCCTCGCAACTTAAATTGATTCCTAAGTATTTGCTAGGACATTGCACTAGATTAACTTGAATTTCCCGAGCAATAGCTTCCTGAGTTTCCTTTGGCATGTTTGGGGAGCAATAAAGGTCAGATTTCACCAAATTGATTTTTTTCCTCTAGATATTAGAATACCAGTCCAAGATGCATTGCAGATTTCTTAAAGAGTGATTATCATTCCTAAAAAATAGCAAGGAATCATCAGTAAAAAGCAAATGAGTAAAGTAAAGACCCCTTCTACCCACCTTTACCCCTTGAATTCTCCTTGTGCTTTCAGCCTGTATTAAAGATTTTAAAAGAATATTAGCACATAGCAAAAAAAGATATGGGATAAGGGATCTCCCTGTCTCAAACCTTGGGAAGGAACAAAGGTAGATGTTAAATTCCCATTCACCAAGAGAGTGTATCTGACAGAGGTGACGCATTCCATAATCCAATGTACCCATTTAGCGTCAAATTTCATGACTATAAGCACTGCCTTCAAAAAATTTCAATCCACTCTATCGTATGCCTTACTCATATCTATCTTCAAAACTCCAAAACTATATTTTCTACCTTTCTTCTTTCTAAGGGTATGCATAATCTCATGGGCTAGGAGGATATTATCCGAAATATTTCTACCTTGGATAAAAGCATTTTGATAAGGGGATATAATGGAATCCATGAAGGGTTTCAATCTATTAACTAGAATATTTGAAATGACTTTGTAGAGCACATTGCAAAGGCTAATAGGTCTGAAATGGGACACCTCTTGAGGAAAATTGATTTTGGGGATAAGGGTAATCAAAGTTTGATTAAAAGACCTCCCTAAGGAACCAGAATGAAAGAAAGCCTGAACAGTACTAATAACATCAGGTTTAGCAATATCCCAGAAGTGTTGGAAAAAGAAAGCAGGAATTCCATCTGGGCCAGGGGCTTTGTGGGATCCTAATTGGAACACAGTGTCCTCTATTTCTTTTTCAGAAATAGGGATATTCAAACAGCTGATTTGTTGATCAGATAAGGTAGAAATTGGTAGACCCTTGACACCCCCCCGCGCACCCCCAGCTCCACATAATTGTACTTTTTGTTGTTGCTGTTGCTTTTGCCTTACACCTGTGATTGAGTATTGTTGTTGATCATATTGTACTTAGCTATAAACATAAAACATTAAAGAATGAGTAATGTTATAGACATAATAATTTTCACATTAATTGAGTTCGAAAATTTTTGCTAATTCTCATTTGGGGCAATCACTGACATTGCTTTTTTTATGTACTAATAACAACTTGTCATATTGATAATTGTGAAATTTATTGTGAAATTATTTGTGACTCTAAACTTATTGTTAAATTGAGCTTAACATTAAGATGACGGTTGTGGAAGGTTATCTTCATTTCTTGTTTTTTGGTTTATAGTGTGATTTATGAGACTATATATGGAGAGTGGTGTGAAGAAAGACAAGACTAAAGAGACCTGCTAGGATGCATAGTAGAATAAAAATCATTTATCCTATTTTTGTGTGTTCCACTTTATGCTTCACCAGTTATGATATGCAATATGTTAATTTTTTTTTTTCCATTTTAAAATTTGATTATTTTTATAAGAAAAGTAAAAATAATACATAGTAAGTTATGATTGGTGAAGTATATACTATAAAAGTATAACAAAAAAAGTGGCATAGATGATTCATATTCTATACACTACCCCATCCCATTTTCTTAGGATTGGTTAGAAAATCCAACTTTTTAAGGAATATCCTAAGAAAAGGTACAAGTTTTCCTATTAAAAAAAGTACAAGTTTTGAAAATTATCCTCCTTAATTTTAACCTTAGTGAAAGACTGGTATTGAGTTTTTAAATAAAGTGAGGAGTATGTTAATTAGGAAATTTACTTATTGATCTCTCAAAGAGGACTTCATTTTGGGACATTCCAAAATGTAATAGAGGCCAAACAATTTAGGATGGAATGAATAGTATTTGTGTACTTTAGAGTAGAATTATGATGCATTTATAGGTGTCTAAATTTGTCTTTTACATGTGTGTATATATATATATATATTTTATAATAAAAAATTTGGACCGAATCATGCACTTGAAATTCAGCATTATTATTCTTCATAAAAGTGTATTTGTTGTGAAAGTAATTTTAGTGGACAAAAAAGTAATTTTAGTAATGAGTTCAAATTATAACCAGTAACAACTTAGTACGTAGGATTCGTTATGAAAGTGTTGTGAAAATGTTGTGAATGTAGCTCTTTTCAAATTATGATAATTATTAAATAGGCATTTATTATAATTGTGATTATATATATAATGATATATTCTACCATTTAAATAAATATATGAAATGTTATGATTGTAATGTAGGGTTTAAATGTATAATAGGATTTAAATTTATTTAAAAAATATGTTAGAATTGTGATATGCAAAATTGTAATGCCTCTACTGTGGCTACAATAATGCTCCCAAGTGCAGGATTATCGTGAAGTGAAAACTTGGTAATTTGATGAGTCCAAGATCAAATCCTTAGGGAAGGGAATTTATTACCAATCCAAAAGATAAAATAAAAGTAAAGTTATAAAATTTATATAAGAGAAATTATGTTTTGTTTGTTGAATTAAATTGAGAGAAACAACAGTATTTTAAACTACTACGGTTTAGGGATTCATACACAACACATCTATTGATAGTTCTAACATTTTGATTTTACAACTCAACTGAATTTCATAAAAAAGATGATTTTCGTTGGATGATTTTTTAACAAGGAAACAAGAGTTAATTTTCTAACGGTAGTTCTATTAATTTAATCGATTTTAGGTTAGACAAAACTAATGATTTAATTCACATAGAGTCCTACGCGTTTAATGATTTTAGTTCTATTAATTCTATCTTTTATTTTTTTTTTAATGTAAATATAATATTTGATAATTATAAAAATTACTGTACTTTATTTATTTTTGGATTGTGTTTGTAGACGAAACTAATGGACCATATCACATGCAAATATGTCTTTAAGATAGAATTGCAAACAGGCTCTTAGCTAGCATAATTACATCTTCTCATCTCAATTTAAAATCTAACTCACGTTTATTACTGAACTTCTCCTTCACACACACGCAAACCCAGTAGATTGGTGACCCATGACCCATGCCGAACCTCCACCATGACCATTGGACCATCGAACCCATGACTCATGCCCATCAAACCACAATCACTGACCATTGAACTGTCACCGCCACCACCCATGACCATCAGACCATTAGACCACGACCAAACCCATCAGACCACGACCCTTACCATCGGACCATGCCAAACCACATGACAAAGAAGAGAGAAGAGGGAAGAGAGAAATGAGATAGGAAAGAGAGATGGAAATGGAAATAGATCCGTTAGTGAATAAAAAACTATTTGTTTTTTTACAATCTAGCTACAGTGAGCTGTTATTGATAACAATTCATTGTAGCTTAGTGCCAAATCTTTTAAGATTTAGCATGTTTGATGGAAGTGGATTTTTATCATTTGAGGTGCTAAAAAAGCTAAAAAAAATATCATTTAGCATTTTTAGCACCTTTAATGAGAATGCTCTAAGACAAATGCCAATCTCAAACTGTTTTCTAGAAAAATCAATTTTTGCTTTTGTTGTATTTCACTATTTTTTTGTGGTGTCAATGATTTTGAAAAGAGGAAGGGGGACTTTTGACACGATGTGTGGGTCATTGTGTATTTTGCTTTTGTGATTTCTATGTTTTACTTTATATTTTTCATATATATATATTAACACTTTGTATTTTTGATGAATGCAAAATACATTATATTTTTAATTAATAAAACTTATAAAAATAGAAAATACTGTAAATAACACATGCACCTACAATTTTGCATAATATTCTTATAAAATAATTATATTACATTCGCGTGGTTTGAGACTGGTATATTTGGTTGGATACATCAGTTAAGAAGAAGTATGTATTACTCTAAATTTGCTAGTTCTGACAGCTCTGATAGTTGATTTGTTACAGTAGGTTTACTCTTTTCATTTTCTTTTGAAAAAAAAAAAAAAAAAAAAACAGGTTCATTATATTTTTAATTATATAAACCTTATAAAAAGAAAAATGCAAAAACAGCACAAAATATAATAGAACATGGTATAGTAGTTAAGTATGTTTCTTAATTCTAGTTACAGCCAGGATTTTTCATTTCATGGGACTCACCAGGTTTGGTGCTTGAAGTGCCTGTAATTGAGGTCCATTGGACCTATCACCATGATGTAACACACACACACACTTGTACTGTTGTCAGCAGATGTAGTATAGGATATGCTCTTTATCATGCATCCATTTTGCGTCACATATTTGTGATTGCATAGCTGATGTATACTGTGACTACATTATGATTTATGCACATAAATTTCATTATGGATCTGGCATTTGGTGATGGGTTTTCACTTCTGTGTTATTTGCTTTTAATATTTTAACTACAGTCTGTGCAATATGCAAAAGTTCTGATCATAATCCCACTAACTGGCCCACTGTTTTCGCCTCCAGTCAATGTGACTTCAATGGCAAGGGTTGCTGTGAGAGCTGCAATGGATCCAGCATGCCCGCTTGGTATTGTTGACGTATATGGTATAATACAGTATAGACAAAAAGTCAGCATAGCTTTGTTAGGTATTTTGTAATCTTTCCTTAAGCATAAGCATAAGACAAAGTGAACTTACTACCCATATCTCTAGTAATAACATTAATAAATCATGATCCTCCGATCAATCATTTCATCAGATAGACGTCATGAAGCAATTAACGATGTCGATCACATGGCTTTTATTTTTTATCACTTGCATTTTCTGTTTTTTATATACTATTTGTGACATTTTAAAAACTATTTGATTTCTGGATATGTAAATAATGAACATACTATTCTCACTACAAACTTACTAAGACAATTCCTTGTTAGTGAAACTGAGTTCCTGAAGACTGCTCCTTTGTAGTTGTTTCAATGCCGCAGGTCCATACAAAGAATGCAAAGCATAATTTGTAGATTTGATTCGCAAAGCTGAAGGTCACCAAAATGTCTGATTCCAGACAAATGAAGTGAGAATCTATACACTGGGAAGACCATGAATGTTTTATCGATATGAAATAAATATTGGGTAGAATCAACTTAAATAATCTGTGATTTAAAATAAAAGGATGAAATAGGCGGTGATTTTGATCGTTAGATTGGGAAGAACAAGGGCATTGGTAGCAGAGAGTATTAGAATACATAGAGGATTGTCACCCCTTAGTTTTTAACCAATGACAGGCCCAGATGATATTGCAGGAATCGTGTTCCAAGGCCTTATTCTATGGAGATTTCTTTTCTTCTCTCTCTATTTTTTAATTTTTACAATCCAACAAACGATTTATACAAGTGCATAAGTATTTCTTATGAGTGCATCAGAATGCCCAACATGCTAAGTGAATTCCAGTTTTTTCAGTGATAGGCTTTTGCTTGAACAGAAAAGTATCTTTCCCTTGTTATATCTTGTACTATTAGACCATTGGAAATTATCTTAGTTCACAGAGTATCAGCCCTAATTATCCTGCAAGCTGTTTTGCTGCAATTTTGATTTATCTTAGTTTTCAGAATGTTTGAGATGTTGAAATATTTTAATTCTTAAATGATTTTGAGCAAATAATTATTCTGTTAAAACATTTGAGCAAAAGTACAAAAGGTGGGGCTTCAATGAGCATTCGCAATTAAAATTGATTTTTGTACCTGAATGATATCATGTAGGCCTTCAAAATGTACTGACAATAATTTTTGTGCAGTGGTATCGTTTTATTCGATGGACTTATTTAGTAGCTTGAAGTCATTGTTCTTTTATTCATAGAGATAGCAAATAATTATCAAATGCAAGTTTGCACTTCTTCTGGCACTATTTCATCAAAATAAACTTTTCCTAGATAGTTCTCAACAAGGAGATTCTGGAATACCACATTGGAGTGGATGGTGTAGTTCAAGATACTTGCAGTTAAATCTAAAACGAATAGGTGATGGATAATATTATAAGAAAGGTAGCTCTCAAGTTCTAAGGCTGTGTAGCTCAAGATACTTCATTAATATCAATCTATTTTCCTCCTCTCTGGATTGTGTGGAATCTATTTCAAAGGAAATTTGTGTACAAATTAGAATTTTCATTTGAAGAATTCTTGGGTTTTTGTAGCTGCATCTTAGAATCATTATCTGATTATTGCATCCACAGGCTGTTTCAGAGGGTTGTTACTGATATATCTAAAGTTGGCGGCTAAAGTCCAGGAATTTTATAGAATTTTTGGAAGCATTATAACTCACTTTCGTAGAAATATATTGGGTATGCCTTGATTTAAAGGGAAATTAGATGCAGAAAATGTGGGAATGGTGGCAGGCTCCAAAATGTGGTGAACACACAACTTCACTGGTTTCTAATTACAAGACATGTTTAATAGAAGCATTGTGATTTACTGATTTTGATCCAAAATAATTTTAGATGTTGAAGCATTGCAATTAATTGTACTTAAGAGGCTGCCAAAAATTTGATACGAAATACCCTGGATTCCATAGCTGCATGAATTAAGTAAACTTTTTGCTCATCTATTGAATTATATGCTGTGGATTGCATTGTTAATGTATATTTTTATAGCAGTAGACTTGTATTTTGAATTGTATCTATAGATATTAAGAAAACTTGTGCACGATCTTCGAATTCATGGAGAAATAATCTATAAAAGAGCTCCCTTGTTAATTCAGAAAACAAATTCAACCAGCTCTATGAGAGCAAGATCAAAAGAAACTACAAAGTAGAAGAAAACAAAAATTCATTACTCAAACGTTAAAAAAGCACAAATATTTTTTGGGGAGGTCTTGCATGATGAACTCCAATAATATTAGTTTCACTTGTTTCCTCCAACTGCATTCTTAACAGCATCACAAGCCCCTTGTGCCTTAGCCTTCACCTGCTGACCAGCCTGCAAGTTGCAACAGAATTCCATTTGTAAGCAAATTAACAAAGATTTGGGGACTAAAATTGTGTCTCAAAGTGACAAGTCCTTGGGATCAACTAAACTAGTTTGATATGAAAACATTTTTCCTGATACTTGAGATGAGAAGCATTTTGTTATGTTCATTTGTAATTGTAAACTTGTAGTAAAAAGTAAAAAACTTGGTTGAACCTCTTGGCAAGATTCCTTGGTAGATAGGGCAGCATTGCTCGCCTTGTCTGCCATGTTGCTTGCCTTTTCCTAAACCAAAACAAAAATAACACATTATAATAAATGCATGCAATGTAGAGTTTCAGTTGATATAAAAATAATAGGGATAAGAAGCCACCTGAGTTTGGCCCTTGACCTGGCCAGCTTGGTAACTCGCATTCTGGGTGTCCATAATTCACTTTCTGATTGGAACTTAAACACGTAAAAAGAGTAATTCAGGCTCTAAAATTCAGCTTTGTTGGGTGATGCAACAAACAAATGTGCGGCCAAATTTATAGACCTTCAAACTGATCCACTACTTGACACGTTTTGTTTTCTCATAATATGTTCATAACATGTGTCGTTATATGATTGAAGTTTGGCATTTTTAAATTGGCCTTATGACCAGGTTCTTCTTTTTATGACACTTGGTTCAATTCCAAGTTGGTTACGATTTTAGAGGGATATGGACTTGTCTTTCACAGTTATTTTGGTCAGAGGAAAACTACATGTCATTGTGTATGTGTATGGCATTGAATCAGTCTAATATTTTTTAATATAAAAAACAATAGAGGATGAGAATTTAATTCAGTCTTCCTTCTATAGAGCCACGTCCGATTCGTCCTCCCCACCTTTTTTTGAAAATGTCTAGTGCACATCGCTTATGCACATATAGTACACACTTTTCAAAAACAAGAAAAATCGTGATTTCAACTTTTAAGTCATGATTTAAACTTTGAAATCATTCAAGTCACAATTTTTTTTTTATTTTTTTTTTTATGAAAGTGTGTATACTATGTGTGCAAGTGAGTGTTTGTTTCTTCTTTCTGGTCTGTTGTATTGCTGTTTCTTATCTGAAATTATCTGTTTCCCATATCAAAGAAATAAAAAATAAAAAAAGTGATTTTGTCGTAATAATCACTCTCCACCTTTTTTTTTTTTATCCCCCTCCAGCTACGGTTCTTTCGTTCTTCTTCCAGCACTTTTGATGTGATTTCATGCTAATGACATGTTGATAAATTAACTGTGACATTTATGGTTTAGATCTTATCAATTGGGCTTGATATGTGCCCATCCAATTGGGCTTAGCCTTCGGCTGAGACTGCCTGAGAAAGTAGAGGCAAAAGAAAAGAAAAATTTTGTTTTTCAATTTGGATTATACAATGTCTTTTTTTTTTGTGTGTGTGTGTGTGTGGTATTATTGCAACGTTTAGATAATTAAAATCATAATAAGAAAATACTATTGGCATGGGGCAGTTGTAGGGGTGGCAAAATTTGACACGATCCGCGACTTCGACACAACACGATACGAAATTAGCAGATTATGAGTTGAAGCATAAACATATTAGTTGTTGTGATTTATTTTCTTTGACATATTGTGATTGATTATTTGTGATATTGGGATATGCTTTAGTTTTGAATGATTATTTGTGATACAATTACTCGTTAGTTCTGAATTTTATATTAAAAATATTTATTTGTTTGTTTTTTCATAATTTTTTTTTCATTTTGATAAAATCTGATAAACAGGTCGACACGACTGACCCGTTTAATAAATGGGTCGTGTTAGGGTTGAGGAATCTTGACTCGTTTAATAAACATGTCGGGTTAGTGTTGACTTATGTAGTCGAATACTCATAACTTGACACAACACAAACCCAACACACAAACACGAATTGCCACCCCTAGGCAGCTGGAAGTGCCTACCAGCCAAACCACATGATTGCTANTTTGTGAACAAAGAGGATGCAAATCTATTGATTTTGATTGGTGTGCGTTGGGTTCAAATTTCTGGGTTCAAAATTATGGGTTCGATTTCTGGGTTAGGTTTTTAGTTTCAATTTCAGATTATCGATTTGTTGATGTGATTATTGTTTGATTTGAGTTTTGAATTTTAGTGTGTTTGGTTGTAAAGAAAATACAAGAAAGACAAAGAAAAGAAAATAAAACAAGTTCTTCCAAAGAACATGTAAAATCATGTTCTGGAAAGATCACAAAGAACATGAACATGTTCTTCCAAAAAATTAACGAAAAGAAAAGTATGTAAATTTGGTTTGTTGTTTCTCATTTTCTATTTTTAATTTTTTTTTTTGTTTTTAATTTTCTTTTCTTTAGTTAAAATTAATAAATTAATTTTTTTTTAATTTAGGTGCTAACGTGACATTTTTTAATGTCAAATAATATTTTTTATTATTATTTTAATGGCCACGTCATCTTCCGTTTGCCACCTGTGCAATTTCCGTTTCTAATGTAACGGCAGGGACAAAAACGAGACGCGTTTTCCAGGATAGGGATTAAAATCGGTAAAAAAAAATTTAGGAACCAAAATGGAAATCGCGTGAAAATATAGGGACGAAAATGTGCTTTTCGCCTAGAATAAATTATACGTGTCATTGTTTACACATCATCTTATGATAGATTATACTTGTCATCTTATGATAAATTATACATGTCATTTATCTACAAGTCATCCTAGGATAGATTATACGTGTCATGCATAGTTTACATGTCATCTTATGATAGATTATACATGTCATTCATTTGCATGTACCCTTGGGGAGATTATACATGTCATACATCCACATGTCATCTTATGATAGACTCATTTCCTTTTATTGAACATGCACATGCACATGTACATACACATACACATACATAATATCTATTCTTTTGAAATCAAATGCCTAATATTTTAGTTGTTATTTAAATTGTGATATTTAAGATTAAATTTGAAATGGGGTATTATTCTTTTGTATAGGCATTGTGGGGTACCTAACACATTCTCCACACATAACTAGACTTCCGAATATTTGATTTATGGTTCGAACATTCTTTTATTTTCTAGTTTTAGCTTAAGAGCCCTTAGGGTTTTCTTAGATAATTTAGGAAATAAAGTTGATTAGACTTAGGTGACCCAATCACACCTTAGACTTCCAATGGTTGGTGACAACTCCTAAAAATAAATATAATTAAGGAAATTCACTCGCACAAACCTCACACTATTGTTGTACACATGTCACACACTTTTTGCATTTTATGCCATCAATTTCATAAATGTCATATAAGCTTCAAAAAAAATACAAATTTTGTGTACCACATATTGTTTCCACTTTATAACACTAATCACAAATTGTCATGTATTCTTTTTTACTTTTCTTATAAAATAACTAAAGTTTAAAGTGAGAAAAAATAAAATACATAACATATCATAATTAGTGGAACTCAAAAAATTGTATGAATATTCGTTTTAGAAGCCTCACAATTGTATACACCATTATTCACTATTTGTACCGATTTTTATGTTTCACTTTATATTCCACTAATTACAACTTACCATGTATTCTTTTCAATTTCCTTATAAAATAACTAAAGTTTAAAATGAAAAAAAAAAATCAAACTAATGATTTATAATTAATGGAACACATAAAATGGTACTAACGATATTCACTTTGGAAGCTTCACATTGCAAATGCCATTATCCACTATCTAATTTTGAGTAATACTACAGACACAAACTATTCTACAAACATTTTACAAGCTGCTGACATGGCACACTCCACCTCAGCTTTTTAAAAACTAAAATACCACGTTAAAAATTAACAAAGTAAATTAAAAAAATAAAAAAGAAACAGAATCCCAAATCACGTTTGCAACAAAACCCTCTCCCTCTCCCCCTCTGCGCCTCCCTCTCTACCCCAGCAATACCGTACGGCTCTACATCTCCTCTGCCTCTTCGGTCTCACATTCAAGCTAAAGAAATCTGCTTCCTCTTGTAGAGCATAAAATAATCCAATAAAATTTTGTTATATGGGATTGCAACACCTTAGTCAAGCATAAAATAATCCCATAAAATTTAAAAATTCTGTCATATAAACTTTAAAAATTTTATCATATAAAATTCTGTCATAGAACAAATAAGAGGCTCTCAAAAATAAGAGCCATCAACATCAGTAAGTTGTTTCTCAAAAAAAAAAAAAAAAAAACATCAGTAAGTCCCTAGTTCAAATAATGGGACAACAAATAATGCCTTCTCCGAATTTTCCAACAGCATCTTTCCATTGTAATCATATCATATATATATAACTTCCTTTGTTTCTATAGAATGAATACGTTTCGAATAGCAGAATGTTGGCCTGTTTGACTGTGAATGGTTTTTTTATCTAAAGCATTGCATGTCTTTCCTATCTAAAGTAGTTGAGGAATTACCATAAGTAGAAAAATTAGAAGCATCAGATACCGAAGTGGGAGCATCATTCTCATCAGTTTTGATTGCAACACCGTTCTCAGCCATGGTTTCGACAGGTTCCGACGGCTTCTGCAACGATTCCGGCGAGAGGTGTGGCTACGGCGTTAGTCGGCAAGAGGAAGCAAATTTCTTTAGCTTGAATGTGAGACTGAAGAGGCAGAGGAGATGCAGAGCCGTACGATACTGCTGAGGCAAAGAGGGAGGCGCAGAGAGGGAGAGGGAGAGGGTTTTGTTGCAAACGTGATTTGGGTTTCCGTTTCTTTGTTATTTTTTTAATCTACTTTGTTAATTTCTGACGTGGTATTTTAGTTTTTAAAAAGCTGAGGTGGAGTGTGCCATGTCAGCAGTTTGTAAAATATTTGTAGAATAGTTTGTGTCTGTAGCATTACTCATCTAATTTTTTGTTGAGTTTAAATTATATTCTATTTTTAAATCCTCCATTAAATTCTTGCAAGGTCATATTTTATTTAAATGGTATAACTGATAGTTAGTGAAACAAAGAACTTGTATTTGAGATGAATACAAATCTTTATATCCCACTTTTTATGTTCCACTTTATATTCTACCAATTACAACTTGTCATATATTTATTTGACTTTCCCTATTAAATAACCAATGCTTAAAATAGGAGAAAAATTATACTCATGACATACCATGATTAATGGAACATAAAATGAGACAAGTGAGACAAATTACTTGTATTCAGGATAAATATAAATCATTTGTCTCACTTTTTGTGTTCTACTTTATACTCTATCAATCACAATTTCTCGTGTATTTTTTTGACTTTCCTTATTGAATAACTAAAGTTTAAAATGGAAAAAAAAAATAAATAAATAAATAAATCAAACTCATGACACAACATGATTGATGTGACTTGCATTATTTTCAAATTCATGTCATATAAAATGTGTTAAGGTATAGATCTAAAAAATGGTTAATAAGAATTTGCTACCAAAACAGTTTGTAAAAATATTATAAAAAAGTTTGTGAATATAGAATTATTCTTAAAAGAATCAATGATATTATTAAATGAAAACAAAATGTAATTGTATTGAACAAAATTGCAAAAATTAGTACACACACACATACATATATATATATATATATATATAATAATTTTTTTTTTTATAAAAAATCTAGGGGGCCAATCTAGGGGTGCCATTGCCCCCTAGTCCAAGGGTGGTTCCGTCTATGGTGATAAGTTAAGATAAGAATCAGTAAAAGCTTATCAATTCAATTGTTACTAGAAATGTTATAATTTTTTTTTTTTTTTGGTGTATATTTTAATAAAAAATTTAAATTACATAATTATAATATTGTTTTATATAAATGAAGAAAATGTTATTAAAAATTTAAAATTACTTTTTTCAAATATACCATAATCGGTTGACTAATTTGAACATATTCAAGAATATTAAAATAAAAAAATGCACACCCTCGTTCCATGGAACACTTGTAACATGTTACATTAAGTTTAGAATTGTAGCATTTTTTTTTCTTTCCAAATATAACTATATAAGTATAATGTCTATATTATTGAAACTTGAATTTTAAGGTAATCTTTTTCTTTAAAAAAAAATTAAAGCTAATATTTTGAATATTTATCATTTTTATTGCTTTTTAGGGCATAATCTCTAATTTCTAATGTCTATTTTATTTATATTTTTTAGGCCAAAACTAAAGAATTAGGCCCAAATAGAATAAAATTCATACTTTCCAACCCAAAAATTAAGGGGGAAAAAAAAAGAATTTTAACTTGAGCCAAAAACTGAAAAGGACCATTTAATTCGAAATGGACCTAAGTGGACCGAAATGGAACTAAGTGAATGGATTGGACCGAATGAGAATGAAATGGACTGAAGTGGACCGGATGACCGAAATGGACTGAATGGACCAAAATAGTTCGAAGCGGACCAAAATTCTATCCTAACATAGCTCAAAAAGAGCACAGTAACAATAAATATTATTTAAATTTGTAAGACATTGTAAAATTTGTACTAACTACATTATCACTAAAAAATAAATATGGATTTGTTTATTATGTTGTTGATGTGAAACTAACTAATCATGTCGAATTTTTTAGTCAGTAAACGATATTGTTTAAATGTTTTCGTTTATTATTAAAAATTTAAGTGAAAACACTCATAAGATGCATTATTTTAAAGATATTATTGTTTTATTAGTATTAATTTTAAAAAAAAAATGCTTAAATGACTTCATGTACTTATAGATTTAGAAAAAAATAATTAAATTAAATCATTTAGTTTTTTACTAATAGATCTTTTAATTTATATGAAGAAAATTATACCAAAATGGACTATAAAGACCGAAGTAGACCAAAATGCTAAGCTAATATGGCTTAACAGAAGCATAATAATAATAAATATTACGATTCAACTTTTAGATATATAGTTGTAAGGACTCAATTTGGATTGACCCTGAGTGATGGGTTTTCAGCCCAATAAGCCCAGACAATAAATTTATAGAGAGTGGGCTAAGAGGTTTAGGTGCTGGCCGTCGATCACCATGCATCAACTTTTCTATAAAAACTGCTAAGGGTTTCTTTATAAGCGGGGGAATACTCCTCGGCCTGTGGCCGAGGAGGCCTGATGGTTCTCTCCTTCTTGCTTTTTTTCTTCCCCCCCTTCTTTTACTTTACTAACTTTTCTTTTATAGTTTTCATCTTCCTATCCTCTCTTTCCATCTGTTGGTCATCTATTTGCCTTCTTTCCTGGCCGTCCGTCCCATCAGAGGCCTTATCAGTACTCAAGTGGTTCACTCTGATCAACGTTATCCTGCCAAGGGGTTACCTCCCCATTAATGCGGCCTGGGGAGTTTGTTGAATGCATTAAATGTGAGAATGACAGCTTACTCTGGGGTTAGTCTCTCCCGAAAATCTCCCTCGTCAGGCCGAGGATGAGGTGGTCCTTGGCGTGTATTGGGAAAAGAGGCTTTCCCCAATTCAGCCTAACAACAAAAAATGACCTATGCACCTCGGCCTGGGCCTTGGGCTGGTTTCATGATGGGCCGAAGTTATCAGAGTCATAGGCCCCACAATAGCCCCTCAAAACCCTGCTGCAAGTTCCCTGGGACGGGGAGGAGGGTTTTGATACTTGCGGGTCCCTGGACGAATTGTTCCACTTTGGTTTATACTGATGCTGGCGGCCTTCTGACTGCCCAATGCGCGTTTTTAGCGTTTCGAGACTTAATGGGCGCCCACATTAAATTTTGGCGGCACCACGTTTCCCACTTTCAACGGCATGATCTTTTGCTTTTATGAGCAAGCGGTTACATTTGGGGAACCTAAGGGGGAGTATAAATACCTGTTTGAACCCGAGGGTTTCACCATTTTCGCGCTGACAATTATTGACGCATATAATTTGAATCTGGCTCAACTTGCACACCATTTGAAGAGTACCGTCATATTTCTGTAAGTCTTCTTTTCCTAGTGATCCCAAATTTTCTCGATTTCACTCTTCTTTTTCTCGTTTAGAACCTTTAGTTGTCTTTGGGGAATGGGTAAGTTTAAGAAGTTGGTCGAGTCCGATGAGATGATGAACAAATTCAGGGTTAACTATGGAATACCCAATAATGTGAATTTGAAGTATTGTGAAGAGGGAGAATGGTACCTTAGGAGGAGGGAAGGTGAAGTTGTGATTCCGATAGTTGCTTTCGTAGAAGGAGGTATGAGAATCCCTATGAGGCCGGTAACCCTTAATTACCTTAGGCATTTTCGCCTGGCCCCTACTCAGTGTGCCGTGAATGTATTTAGGATATTAGGGTGTGTAGATACCCTGAATGAGAAAATGGGGCTGAGACT
>NW_027069515.1:1761848-1900977 GCF_002906115.3 Quercus suber | reverse complement strand
TTTTTTTTTTTTTTTTTTACCTACTCTAAAACGAATACTTAGAACACTTATTTTCTTCAATCTACCGTAAAACGAACACATAGAACTTAGAACACTTATCTTTTTCAACCTGCTATAAAACGAACACTTAGAACTTAGAACACTTATCTTTTTCAACCTGCCGTAAAACGAACACTTAGAACACTTATCTGGTGTGCCGGTCAGCACCCTAATCCTCCCCACAGACGGCGCCAATTGTAAGGATTCCTTTTGGATTGACCCTGAGTGATGGGTTTTCAGCCCAATAAGCCCAAACAATAAATTTATAGAGAGTGGGCTAAGAGGTTTAGGTGCTGGCCGTCGATCACCATGCATCAACTTTCTTTATAAAAAACTGCTAAGGGTTTCTTTATAAGCGGGGGAATGCTCCTCGGCCTGTGGCCGAGGAGGCCTGATGGTTCTCTCCTTTTTTCTTTTTTTTCTTTTCCCCCCCCTTTTTACTTTACTAACTTTTCTTTTTATAGTTTTCATCTTCCTATCCTCTCTTTCCATCTGTTGGTCATCTATTTGCCTTCTTTCCTGGCCGTCCGTCCCATCAGAGGCCTTATCAGTACTCAAGTGGTTCACTCTGATCAACGTTATCTTGCCAAGGGGTTACCTCCCCATTAATGCGGCCTGGGGAGTTTGTTGAATGCATTAAATGTGAGAATGACAGCTTACTCCGGGGTTAGTCTCTCCCTAAAATCCCCCTCGTTAGGGCGAGGATGAGGTGGTCCTCGGCGTGGATTGGGAAAAGAGGCTTTCCCCAATTCAGCCTAACAACAAAAAATGGCCTATGCACCTCGGCCTGGGCCTTGGGCCGGTTTCATGATGGGCCGAAGTTATCAGGCTCATAGGCCCCACACTACCATTTAAAGATAAATAAAACTATATTTTCTACAATTTAAAGAAAATATAAAATATAATTTTGGTATTTATTTCTAGACATTTCTTATTGTATTTATAAATTTAACTATATGTTCTAATAGTAGGCATATTATATATGCGTTGAGTTCAAGTTACAACTAGTGTAACTCTAAGTAATGTTACATTATAATTTGTTATTAAATTTATATTTTGAAAATCTAACCATTGAATTACATGTTCTATATGTTTTTAACATGCATGCCAATTTTCATGCTAATCGGATGTAATTTACCCTTCGATCTATAAACTTATCTTTTATACATTATTTTAAATTACAAAAATCTTGAATTTAAACAATTGATTGATGACATGGCTATTTATCTTTGATCATCTTTAAATTTTGTAAGCATGGAGATGCAAAAATAGTGTAATCCAACTGTAGATTTATCAAAATTCACATCTAATTAAAAAATATTGGATGGTGTAATATTGCTTAAAGTTATACCAGATGTAACTTGAACTCAACCCATTATATATATATATATACATATATATATGAGATAGGTTCAAGTTATACCTGGTGTAACTTTTTAGAGTTACATCATTTCTAAATTATTGGATTTAAGTAGATTCAACGGTCAAAAAAACCCTCATTAATCCCAATATTGTAATTTATCTCATTTATTATTATTTATTTAATACATTCCATACTTATTTCTAAACTCAAAAAAATTTATATGTTTGACTCTCTCTCTCTCTCTCTCCCCCTTTGCACGTCTCTCTTTCTATCTCCTCCATGGCTCTTTCACCTCCACGGCCAGGTCACTGGCAGGAACAAAAAAAAAAAAAAAGCCACAAACGCCAGACTTTGTTGAATATTGTTGATTCCAGAGCATATGGTTGAAGATTGTATATTATTTCTTTAAGTTTTGAAGATGTAATAGATGGGTTGTTTTCATAAAAATTAGTAATCTAGGGTATACTAATAATGAAAACGTTTTTGGAGGAAGCCTATTAACAATTTTTCCCAAAACGTGTTAATGCCTCCAAGGATGGCTCTCAATGAAATACACATGTTGAAAAAAAAAATCAGTTTATTTTAAATATTTTCTAGGAAAGGAAGATAAGAATTCTTTGATAATTAGTATGTTACCTTAATCAATAGGATTGCATTGTTGTAATGAATTCGCTAGAATTGCACTATTGTCTTGTAAGCAATAGCATTTGTTATGATGGTTATAAAGTTGCAACTGAATTGCAACAACGAAAAGTGCAGTCTCTGTAAGAATTTCACAAATATCACAAATAAAAATGATGGAAACATAATTGCTCAAACTATAATTTTAAACTAATTTCTTCCAAAATATTTAATGTCAATGTCCGGCAGCTTTGTTTTTTGTTTTTGATTTTGTTTTTGGCTATTGGCAACCTATTTGTGGAGGTGGAAGAGCAGTGGAGGAGAAAAGAGAGCATTCTAGAGAGAGAAACATGAAGATAGAGAACAACTAAAAGCAATAGTCATGTTATTCAACAAAGTCTAGCGGCTTTGGCTTTTTGTTTTTTGTTTTTTTTTTTTTTTTTTTTGCTGCCAGTGACCTGGCCGTGGAGGTGAAAGAGCCATGGAGGAGATAGAAAGAGAGACGTGCAAAGGGGGAGAGAGAGAGAGAGAGAGTCAAACATATAAATTTTTTTGAGTTTAGAAATAAGTATGGAATGTATTAAATAAATAATAATAAATGAGATAAATTACAATATTGGGATTAATGAGGGTTTTTTTGACCGTTGAATCTACTTAAANTTCAACAAAGTCTGGCGTTTGTGGCCTTTTTTTTTTTTTTTTTTTTTTTTTTTTTTTTTTGCTACCAGTGACTTGGCCATGGAGATGGAAGAGCTGTGGAGGAGATAGACAGAGAAACGTGCAAAGAGAAAGAGAGAGAGAGAGAGAGTCAAACGCATAATTTTTTTTGGGTTTAGAAATAAGTATGGAATGTATTAAATAAGTGATAATAAATGAGATTAATTAGAATATTAGTATTAATGAGTCTTTTTTTAACTGTTGGATCTACTTAAATCCAATGGTTTAAAAAAGGTGTAACTCTTTAGAGTTACACCAGGAGTAACTTGAACCCATCTCTATATATATATATGTATATGTATATGTATATGATTGTGTTTGTATATAAAATGATATTTTCTACCGTTTAAAGATATATAAAACTATTTCTTTTTGTTTAAAGAAAATATGATGTGTCCAAATTTTAAGTAAATGTTTATATATATATATATATAGAAATAATAGGGTGTTAAAAAAAAAAAAAGTTTATGTGCCATAATATTAGAGGTCCACCAAAAGTAAAACTCTAGTTTTATATAGATAGTAGATAAACTATAGATGATAGATTATCGATTAATAGTAGATTATATTGACTTATGAAGAATTTTTTTTGACATATAGAGAATTATTCAAACTAAAATGTTGTTCTTTTAATCCCAAACTAAAGTTAAGAACATATGATATATTTGTTTCTTTTTTTGTTGTACTTTATATGTTCAGCTAATTAATATATATTACTTTTAAATTTAATTTTCCTACAAGTTACTACATATGTTCAGGGAAATGGACAAAGAATTCAAAGATGATATACAGTCGTCCTCTTCTTCTTCTTCTTCTTCTTTATTTATTTATTATTATTTTTATATAGGGGTCTTGAATTTATATATTAACAGGGTCATCAAAATATATTATATTTATACATATATACATTAGTTTATAAAAATTTTTTTAGCAAGTCATTGGGGTAAGGTGATTGTATTTAAAATTTTAATGAAAATATTGTAGGAAATGTTGACACTATTGTCCTTGCGCCATCTATTTCAGAACCGAGTTAATTATTATTAGAGTAATTAGTCAGTAACACATATGATGCACGATAAATTCATATAAAATATGGCATTCTCTCTATTTTATTTTATTTTGAATATATATATATATGTGTGTGTGTGTGTGTGTAATTGGATAATTATGGTAATTTTTAATATTTTTTTACTTCAATCATGTTTGTATATGGAATTATTTATTCATGAAAATATTCTTTTCAATGAAAGGTACAAATATAGGGAAAATTATTAGGTACTCTCGGAGTACCATAAATGCATACTCCTCTCTCTCACATAAATGGTGAGTCCCACCATGAATTTAATTAGTGGGACCTACCATTCATATGAAATGAGAGAGTATGCATTTGTGGTATTTCAGGAGTACACAATAATTTCCCTAAATATAGAGGGTTTTATAGGAAATCTTGAGGAACTTAAGTTCAATTAAAAATATATATATTAAACCTCAAAGCCAATAGTTTAATTGGTACCATTAAAAATATCTATGGTTCAAATCTCTCTTTTTTAATACTTAAAGCTTTTGGAATATATACTGATTTAGCATAGTATTAAAGCAAACACGTGTTGATCTCATTTATTAAGAGAGAGTTTGAATTGACATGTGATTCGGATTGTTACAATAATGATTAAAATGATTAAACTTTTAATATCTTAAATATATGGGCCACGTGATAGTAGACAAAGCATATTTTGGTTCAATGCAGGGGCGGCTTGATGCATTTCGAGGTTTAAGGTAAAAATTGGTTATCTTGTTTCATATATAAAATTACTATTAATCAATATAAACCACGTAGATTTTTTTTTTAAAGTTTATATATATATATATATATATATCTATATAATTTGACAAAACTTTTTACATTTTTACTATTAATCAATATAAACCACGTAGATTTTTTTTTTAAAGTTTATATATATATATATATATATATCTATATAATTTGACAAAACTTTTTACATTTGTTGATGTGGCAGATTGAGAGTAGTGAGTAAAAGAGTGATGTCTGTGGTGAATCTAGTTGAAAACTAGTAAAAATTTGCTAACTTGACTATTGTGAAAAATGTTGTGAATTTTTTTTTGTGAATTGCTTTCTTTCTTTTCTTTTTTCTTTAAGAAGTGCTACATTTAGAATATTTTTCATAATAAATCTTAGGTGTTAAGTTGATTCTTCTTTTCTAGTTGAACCTACCACTAAAATTATTTTTTTGCTATCAACAACAAACTTTAACAATCTGCTATTAAGATTTTTTGTAAAAATATTGTGAAAAATATTGTGGACATAGCATTTCTTTCTCTTTTTTATTTGTTTTTCATTTGATAAGAAAATATTATTTTATTTATTGGTTAATATTTTGGCTTAATTAATACTATTTGTTAAAATTTAGGGGCCTTTTTTTCACTTGGGGCCTTAGGCGGTCGCATCAATGGCTTATACCATTGAGTCGGCCCTGGTTCAATGTTTTTTAGATGGGTTTATCGTGAGGCTAACAAGACAACTCATGATCTAGCTAAATGGTCTAAAAGCCATTGGTATTTTGGAGTTTTAATGTGGATCATTGCCAATAGTTTAACTGGTGCCATTGAAAATATTTATGGTTCAAATCCCTCTTTCTTAATACTTAAAGCTTTTGGAATAAATACTGATTAAGCATAGTATTAAAACAAACACGTGTTGATCTTACTTTTTAAGAGAGAGTTTGAACTGACATGTGATTCAGGTTGTTACAATAATAGTTAAAATGATTAAACTTTTAATATCTAAAATTTATGGGCCACGTGATAGTAAACAAAGCATATTTTGGTTCAATGTTTTTTAGATGGGTTTACCATGAAGCTAACAAGACACCTCATGATCTAGCTAAATAGTCTGAAAACTATGGTTATTTTGGCAGTTTTAGTGTGGATCATTGCCCTCCTAGTATTGTAAGTGTAGTTGAGAAGGAGGCTATCTCTGACTATGGTTTGTAATTTTTTTTTTCTTTCCTTTAATAAAAGTTTTTAGTTTAAAAAAAAAAAAACCAAAAAACAAAGCATAACAGTACACTTAAAAAAGAAACATTTGAAAATTATATAAGCGTATATTATTTGACTTATTGAAAGCAAGAGTTTAGTATATAAGTCTTTTTGTCGTTACAACTTGATTTTGCTTGTAAGTAGTGTTGCATCTCCACAACAAAAAATTGAACGTTACATTGGGAGGGGAGAAAAAGAAAGAAAAATTAGTAAAACATAAGTTGAATGTTATATGAGGAGGGAAAAAGAAATTATTTTAAAAAAAAAGGAGGGAAAAAGAAATTATTTTAATTGTAGTTCTACTTTACTGATCAATAGGTTTACCAAAATAAGACTTTACTAACTCATATTCTTCTTCTTCTTCTTCCTTTTTTTTTATTTTTTATTTTTTATTTTTTTTTATTTAAGAAACTCTCTCTCTTTAATATTAAGAGCAACAACAGGGTCAAGTTCAACCCATGTTATTAAGGGACACATTAGGAGGGGCCAGGGGATAACCATGGAAATTTTTTGATATATTTAGTTATATTTATTAATATAGTTGCATAAATGATGATTGAATTAGTAATTAATTATTTGAATATACTTCAAATTTATAATAAATATAATATTTATATAGCTATATATATAACAATACACAAAAATAAAAAATTGATTCATGAAACAATTTATGTTTAACAACTATGATAATAAGTAATAGTATAGTGACTTTAGAATCACTGTATCCACTTTGCCGAATTTTGGAACATGTGATCATCATTTTCAAAAAAAAAAAAAAAAAAAAAAAAAGGCTACCATATAATTTTGAACTTGAGCAACCTTAGCAATTTGATAGGTTGGTATTAAAAAAAAAAAAAAAGGCAATTGAGTTACATTGGTTTTCAACCTTGAATGTCTCAATTAGAAATACTAAAAAAATGTCAATTGAGTTACAAGACTTTTGGTATAATTTTATAATTTTGAACTTGGGTGACCTTAGTAATTTGATAGGTTGTTATAAAACAAAGAAAAAGGAAAAAAAAAAAGGAAATGGATACGTTTGGTATTGTTTTTTTATACTTCAAAAAAGTTGGGAGGAAGGATTTGGACATTAGTGCCTGCATAATAAGAAATGTCAGTTGAGCAGTGTACACACAAATTTTAAAATTATGATGTCTACAAACGGCTCTTAGTAATATGTTCGGTAATTTTGTTACACAGAAAGAGAATGTTAGTGCCCGTGTAATTAGTGTTAACGAATGGGCGAATGTTATTATTTTTATGGCTAGCTAAGTACATTATTAATGTAAATATAATCTCACTGATAAATTCATTGAATACAAGTTCGGACAAATTTTAGGTGCAAGTGGATTCTTTCCTTTTTACACATGTATGTAGCCTAATATGCATGCCTGTTGAAACCATATATAGAAGTGTACCTATTATTAATAAAAACACAAAAAAGGTACAAAAAAAAGTAAAAAAGAAAAAGACTTGGATACTCTTGCAAAATTTGGATAATCAAGAAATTCACAGCCTTTATCTGTGTGGCACATAGTAAAATTTTTTTCCTATAAAAAGGCTTCCTAGGTTTCATTTTTAGATATGCAAAGAGCTTTCATAACTATTGCTTCTGTCTAGTTTCCTAGCAATATCGGTACCATCTTCAATTTTTTCTTTGGTATAGCCCCATATAGCTAGCTCAACCTCTAACCCCGATCTGTCTGTTGGCCTTCTCATATATCTTTTCAACACAAACATCTATTTTGTGCTGTATCAAAAAAAGGTACCAACTTTCTTAATTTATTTTTTCTTTTTTCTTTTTTTATTCCAGTTCCACATTCTATGTATTTTTAAAGCCCATGTCATTTAGCTATTCATAATTTCATATTATCTTTGTTTTTCTTTTGATGTACATGGCTGAAATTCGTGCTTGTGTGTGAGAAATCTGTACAAAAGATTAAAAGTAAATGAACTGAAAAAGCAAATAAATTGTATGTTAATTTGAAAATTATTAAAGGGCTAGTGCTTGCAGTCCTGTGTTGTGTAACTAAGCCCCCACAGTCCCACTCCATTTTTTTCTTTTTTGCATTTTACTTTTTAGGCATCCTTGTTTTTTTTGGTTGTGGACCTGTCATACTTAAGAATTACTTGAGTATATAGTAATAGACTTTTTCTAACCCAAAATTGAGTCAGTGTGCATGATTGTCAATTGTAGAGCTAGCCCATTTTCCGCAATTTCTTTGGCATGCATCTTGCCTACAATGGAATTTTTAAATTTCAAGCAAAAATATCTAGATTTGAATCCTCCTATCTTCTTAAATTGTATATATAAAAAAGTTACATACCAACCAAAAACCCCTCTTTTTTTTCTTCTCCACTTGGGGACTGTAAATTAATCGACTTGCCTTAATTGCAACCAAACAAGATAGTTGAGGTTTTTAAATCTCTATCATTTGCATTTGAGTATCGTTATAGATACAATATTTGTTTTTACAATAATTTCATAATTATTAAAATAGTCAATTTTTTGTTGATTTTTAAAAAGGGTCTATTGCGGACATCATTTTATTTTTTATTATTGAGAATTTGTAACCTTAATAATCATTAAAAAAAAAAAAAAATTTGTATTCGTCAGTCCTGTTCACATTTTGCTTACTGCACTGCAAGTTCCGTCATAAATTCGGATTTGTCAAACTTCTCTCATTGGATTCCTCTTTCCTTTATGGCGTCATTCGTCATTAGCAAATGCCAATATAATTAATATCATGTTGTTTTCTTCTGTGTTTTAGCAATATAGGAGGTTTTGCATGGAAAGTAATGCTGGACCTGACTAACGAAGTTATTGAATCTTGATTACAGGGATAAGTCAAATTACTTCCTTCCTTGAAATATTGCCAAATGTATATAGTAGGTCCTACCAGATACTCTTTTGAACCGTAGACAATATATATTTTATAGTAAATTAAAAATAAATATAATATAAATTAAACTGCCTTTTTTATTTTTTTTATTTCCTTATTTTTATGGGATATACTGCCTTTTCCTGTTCTGTAAATCTATCTTTTTCTTTTTCTTTTTTTTCATAGTAATTCCACTCTACTTTTCACCCTCTAAACTTTGATTAAATTAAATATAACCACATATCTGGTTATATACCTTACATAAAAGTACCAGTAATTTAATTAAATATAAGTAGTATATTAAATTAACGTAAGTTTCTAGAACGGGGCTGTCACATTTATTATGTGACACACATATACTTCATTTATTAACTTGCCAATAGTATCGTTGCCATACCAAGGTTTCAAAGTTTTTTTTTTTATAAAAAAGTTTCCATTTTACTAGTTCATTGGTAATGTCGGAGAAGGTTGTGGGAAAAGATGGGACAGGAATTAATGGGATATCTTAGTTCTTACTTGTCATAGCCTGGAGTGTTTGGAAGCATTACCCTCGAATTAATTTGTTATTCTCCATCTTATAAAAATGGAAAACTTGTTATTCTCAATTATTATTATATTTTGAAAATAATTTCATTTTAATTTAGTGGTATAATAAATTAAAATTTATAGTTTTGAAAATAACAAATATTAAACTTAAAAGTTATTTAAAAAAAATATTAAATTAAATCATATAATTTCAATAACATAATACATCTCATTCCGCTTAAATGGACTAAAGTTTAATTTTTTGTTGTTGAAAATGTAGGATTTATTTTGTTAATTTTGATAATATAAAGTTTAATTTGTTAAATCTCTAATTATAAAATTCAAAATAGGTTTATTTTTCAATATTTTTAAGGTCATGTTAACGGGTACTTAAGGTAAAATTTTTTAATATAGTTAAACATTTTTTATGAGGAGGCTAACCATTTTTAATTGTTTTGGATATTCTATATCAAAGTGAGATTCTTTTAAATCCTTATTTTCTGACAACAGCTACCCCCACCCTTGTCTAGAAATTTGTGAGAGCGCGCATATAAGATTACTAACAATAGTTGATGATACAGAAGCAGATGGAGACTGAGTCAGCTGGTCAAGCAGGAGCTTGTATGGACTTCGACCTTGTCTTTGACTTTAATGAGGAACACATGGTGCACAGCCTCAATTCTCAGATGACTTCAATTCATCCGCAGAACGAAACAGCAGTAAATCTTTGTGGTGTACGTTGATTTGTATCATTTTGCATGAACACTCATCTTAGTGCACCTTGAATTTGAAATTCTTTTTCTTCACTTTGTGCAACCGAATTGAAAATTACCAAGACCAGATTAGCCTTCCGATAATTTCTATTAACATAGAGCATGAAATTTTACACATTTAATGTTTATTTTCTCGATAATATCTCAGCAGGAGTATTTGGAGCTGGGTTCATCATCTAGGAGCAATCAGCCGATGCTCCTTAGCCAAACAAACTTGAACCAGAACTTCACAGTCTCTACAATTACTAGTTGTGCCCTCTCGAACCCACCATCTGACCTTGCTCAAAAATTAGCACAGCCAGTTACATCTTTCAATCTTCCATCGATAGGAACACAGCAATGCTACCATCCAATAACTGCATATATAACTAAGCTACTCTATCTTTAATTACCAAACGCTTGCTTAAATGTCTATGAATTTAAGCAGTTTCACAGTTTTTTTGGTTTTTTTTTTTTTTTCCTAAACAGTTTGTTTGGCTTTGGTTTAGAGTTTTTACATCTAAGTTAATAACTTGATTAGAATTAATATCCTGGAGGAATCTCATCCAGCATATTATCTAACAATTAATAATAAAATCATTAAGTGTATTAAATTACATAACCCATTAAATGGATTATGTGATCAAAAGGACACGTAAGTGCATGGTTGTTTGAGTTATTATGTAATGAGTTGGAGGAATTTTTCGTTACACCGGTTTGCAAATAAAATTTATTCTAGTATATTTTTTACACTATTAATTGTTAACCACATTCGTTTATTGGTATACAACCATTATGCCTATTAATTAAAACAATTCTGAGTTTCTGAAAATGTATATATATGATTCAATTCACCACCCATTGCAATGAACATTCATTTTGTTCTTTCACATGTTGACCAGGACAATGTGGAGCTCGGATCACCAGCTGGACTTACCCAGCCTCAAGTTCCTAACGAAAACCCTAATTTGAACCTTTCACAACATGCCTATAATACTTATGAAAACCCTGGGCCTTCGGTTGTTAATGCTCCAAGCTTGCCACAGTCGGTACCATCCTCCTTTAATGCTACATTAGTAGGAGAACCACAACCTTATCCACCATCAATGGTAACATTCTTTTACTCCTCAGTAAATAAGATGTAGCTAGTAATTTATACCATGTCATGCCCCATTCTCTTCATGTTACTAGAGAACTCCGAGATAGGACTATCAATTGGAATAAATAATTTAAGCCTCAAGCAATCTGTATTTTCAAGTTTTGAGTGTTTTAACACTCCAAATTTAAGGCTAACAAATTCATCATTCTTTAGTACTTTTTTTTTTCTGAAGAACTGCATATCCATACTCACAAGCAACTGTATACCTTAATTATAAGATGATACACAGTGTTTCATTTATTTATTTGTTCTTTTATTCTTGGATGAATGATCTGGATTTAATCATAAGGAAAGAGTGAGAGAGTTTTGAACAAATAATCTCGCTTCATGAGACGTGGTCCTTAACCAAATTGTGCTACCTCTTAGGGTTACTTTTCTTTTGTTTTATCTTTCTTTTTAGCATTTATATTTCTAAGCTTTTCTTCTTTTTGGTATTTGCTTCAAAATCAATAGTTGTATCTGTAAAAAAAAGCATCATCACTGACTATGATCATGATCAGGTGGGATTGGTGGCACCTGATAATGGAGCACTTCACTCATTTCAAGCTGAGCATGAGACTAATTTGATCTACTCCAATCAGCAGATGAACATTCAGCCTGAAATTGTCACTCCATATGAACATATGCCTATGTATGTCAAATTATTTTTTGTTCTTTTCATATAATATGATTGTCATTGTATGCATATTGATATTATATTTATGATTCATGTAATTTATCATCTAACCACAATGGTCCCAAATTAAGATTTTCTACAGTTTTAGGTAACTCTACTATGAAATTCTTAAAATTTTTATATATTCACATTGAAATAAATGGATTAGAGTTTTCCACATCATCAATAATTTAAAAAATTTCAATCATAAAGTTCATATGGTAAAATGAGTTGATTATATTTTTACGTGTCATCAACATTTTAAAAAATATATATAAACTGTGATTTACTCTGAAATACTAATATTTCTATAATGAAATAAGTACAATTACCTATTTAACAAAAAATAAATACAAAATTATCATTTTTTTAGTATAATAAGTTAAAACCAACTCAAAATTACCTTTTTCCCAAATAATGTATTACAATTTTAATGGCTTACCCATAAAATTAAAAGAACCAAACAAACAATAAAGAGACCAAAAAAGAAAAACAAAAATAAATAGTAACATCACATCTACACTTAATCTAAATCAGCTCATATACATGGTTCTTAAAATCGAGATCTTACCTAGGATTAATAGATAGTCATTTGGATCAGATAAAAAGCCATATGATTCTACTTTTCATACAAAATAAAGTGAAACCACCTTTAGTAATAATGTGTTGAAGAATCATCAACATTGAGTGATAAAATCTTCATCAATAGAAAATAAGAACCATAATGTGCAACAAATTATATAAATTTCATAAATGTAAAATTGTATATAGTAAAATATAAGTAAGTTTTTAACTATAAAGCATTATAACAATTGTATTGACATGAGTTTTGGCTTTAAAAGCATGAATTCAATTAAATAGAAGTTAATAATCATCATACGATGATAGGGAAATGTAAAAAAGAATTGGGTATTTATCTTGAATAAGTGATGAATTTGTTACAAAAGGTTTCGCAAAAACTAAAACTTTCTAAAGTGGAAGTCAAAAGCCCATAAATTTGGCTGTAAATATGTCAAAATATAGGATTAACTAGGGATTGTGGTGGGATCATACATGATACCACCGATACCACGATTTGGAATGAGATCTTATCTCAATCCCACTAATTAAAGATCCTAGGATGATCGTGATTGTTTAACAATTTTAGGATCGTCGAATCTTAAGATCTTGCCATTTGGATTAGGTTCTAAAACAACCATGCCATCTAAGATTTTGGTGTAAGCGAAATTAAATATGTTTTTTTTAAGGTGAGTTAAGGACCTTAAATTTTGATTGAATGACTTTCCATGCATAGCACATGATTATTTTCTATCCATATTAACTAAGGTCAGTAAGGGTCGTCAATGGGCTAGGTCGGGCTAGCCCGACCCATTTTTACTTGGCCCATGGGCACAATGGGCTGGACATAATGAGCTATTAATTAGTTAACGGGTTGGGTCGGGCTGGGTCGAAAGAGAAAACCTTAGCTGATGACCCTGCCCATGGGCAATGCCCATTTTGTCTTTAGCGAGCTGGGCTATCGGGTTAGGCCTAATGGGTTACCCATGGGCTTGTGTTAGTCTATTATTTTATTATTTTTATAAGGAAAAAATCAATTTTTTATAAGGGAATAATCAATCAATTTTTTTAAAGGAAAGAATTAAAGAATTTAATACTTAATTACAAATTTTTTTAACAGTCAAATCTATTTAATTTTTTGTTTTTTTGATGGAAACCTATTTAATTTTTTATTTATTAAGGCTTTAAATAGTTTTTATTTTTTATTTTTATCTTTAATGAAAAAAATGTCAAATAGTTAATTCAAATTTGATAGACTACTTTAGTAAACTAAGTTTAGTACAATTACTTTAGGTATCTTAGTGGTTGAGGGAGTTCTCTTAAAAAATTTCTCTATAATATCTAAAGATCAATCCTTCATACATTTCCTATATATTTTTGTTATGAATTATGAGTTATTAGGCTAGGCCAATGGGTTAGGCCAACGGGCTGGACAACAGGTTGGGCTATTAGGCTAGTCCACCGGGTACCTATAGGCATAAAAACTAGCCTACGGCCTGAGCCACTGAGCTAGTGGGCTACCCATGAGCCTCAATAACAACAGGCCGGGCAGCCCATTAGCCTGGTGGGCCGTCGGGTTTCTGGGTTGGACTGTGGGCTATGGGTTATTTAATGACCCTAAGGTGTAAAGAAGTGAAGCACGTAAGTTGTAAGTGACATAATAACCAATTAACCATAGAATACTTATGTGTTTTAGGGAAATTGACATGGATCATAAATGTAAATTTTCCTTATTAATATTATTCCATTTTGTTTCCCTTTTTTATGCTCAATGTGTGTTAATATCCCTTATCATCATAGGCCTCAAAGTATGGGTCCATTCATTCAATCTAGCACAAACAATCAAATGGTGCAAAACATCTCAAACAATAATTTCAGCAGCCTCAGTCAGCAACCATCTGTCGGCCCAACTTTATTCCCTCAAAATACAGTGAGTACTATCATTTGACCCTAAGATCATTACTCTACAACAGTGTCTATTTAATTAGGTTACACTCATAATTTTCATGTTAGCTTGACCATGTCAAAGTTGTTCACCATGAGCAGATAGAGGTAGATGTAATGAATCAAAGACAATTGCCAATCAACCAACACCAGGCCAGTTTGCTCCCCAGTATCCAGAATGCTCCTTACAGACAATTAACTCAGTTGGGGTACATATATGGGACTTCTCATCTTCTTAGTTATGCTTGCGACAATTGGCGTGTATATACACACACACACACATTAATTATTCTGACATTATTATATTCTTGTTTTGATTTAAATTTAATCTTTGAATTCAGGCACCAATCTAATGAATTCATGAATGCTAATGTATATGACCCGCAATATTTCAACCATATGCAACCTCAAGCTTATACACTTTTAAGGTACTTACTATGTAGCTAATTACTCTTTTAACACCCACCCACATGCACACATAGAAAATATTACGTTTAAAAGCATATTATTAATAGATACTTCAAATTTAGGCCCCAACAGTTGACTAATCAGCTACAGCTTAACCAAGTCCAGCAAATGCAAAACGTGTTTGATCCTCAATATCAGTACTCCATGCTACCTTCCATGCCTGTTAGGTATCGTATCTAGCTTTTGTCTAATTTATGTATTGGAATTTTGTTGTTGTTGGTGTTATCGAGGGTGTTTAGAGCTATTTGAGCATCAGACTATTTTCTTGTCTGTATGTATTCTTTCTATCTCACGGACACCAGGTAAGGAATTACATGGAAAAATAGGGTGATCCAAAGATGTTGGCTAACTAGAGGTTTCAAACCCTAGACCTCATGAGGCCTTAGAATGACCAGCATGCTTGGTTAAACTAAGGATATATAATTCCTTGGGGTGTATATTTGGGAACTTAAACCTTGGTTAAACTAAGGATAGAATAACCAGCATGCTTTCGGATGATATTTACTGTTATTACTTTTGCTATTTATAGGCCAAGAAGTTACGTATATCCTCAAGTTAATCAAGTAACGGTGCCATCTAACATGTATGATCCACAAGTTTATAATCCCATGCTGACTCAGGATCTTTCCATCTCTGTCAGGTACTTGTTAACTCACAACAGATATTTCTATCTGGTAAAGTTAAAGCTCTGTTAAGATTTTTCATTGTACCTAAGGGGTTTTATGATTTGTTTAATTCAGGCCTTCCCTGCTTGGAAATCATCAACAGCAACTTAACCAAGTCTGGACGACACAGAACTCCATACTACCTGGATCTTCTATGCCTTCTAGGTCTCAATTCTACTTTCATCTTTTCCATCATTTGAGATGGTGTAAACTGCAATAACTTTTAATGAAGATAACCAATTTTATGCATGTTGATGAACTCATTGTTATCTTGAGTTGTAGGCTCCAACAGTCATATGGTCGTCAGCAACCTAATCAATTAGCAACTTTGATGCCAAATATGTATACTTCACATGTTAGTAGTTCCATGCTACAGGAACCAATCATGTTTTCTGGGTAGGTAACTGGTAACCTCTATATTAAGCTTCACAAATGTTGTTGGAATAATGGTTAATTTAATTCCTAACTTCTTAACATTTTAAAATTATAGGACAATTGTAGTTTATCATGGTAATCAAATGTTAAAGAGAAACACCATCAAGCTTGGTAACAATTAATCAAAGATCACAACTGGCATCAATATGTAGTTTCTTTACATGCTTATTATCATTATCTATTTGTTGACTTTAGGTCCCCATATCCACTGGATCATTATGAACAAGCTAATCAGGTCTCGATGTCACCTTTTGCATCGAATCTACAGCAACGTAACTCCATAACAGCTGGATCTTCCATACAGCCTTGGTACCTAAACATTCAATTTCAATATTACAAATTACATCAACTATAAAACAAAAGGACTTAAAATTAACTAGCATAAAAGTGATGCAATACTAATATGCGTTTCCTTTTTTATTTTTTAAATGATTCTTATTAGGGCTCATAGCCAAAGGTTGTATGATTATGACCATCAACATGAGCAAGTCCAAAATTCAAAATTTTGTAGCTCCATGCTGCCTCAGCCTTCAATGCTTTCTAGGTACTTTATCCTCTACTTTTCACCTTTTATTCTATATAAGAAAGTTAATGCTTACTCGATCAGATAGGCAGCTTATCGGATTTGTGTATACCTTTCTGGTACTTTCTTGTAATGCTTTCAGTTTTTCACCTTATAGTTGAATGATTTCAAATGTAGGTCACAACAATCATCTGAGTATCAACAACTCAACAAATTTCCTGAAATGGCCAGTCGAGTTGATCCTTTACATGACAAAATCTTGCATCCTCAATCTTCAATGACTTCTAGGTACTCAATTCATCTATCTCTACATTTTGTATAATTTATTTGAAGTGATGTTAAGGACGCTACTAATTTTATTACATAAATGTAACAAAGTGGTGTGTCATTAGTGATACTATATGTGTAATTTCTTGTTCCACATTTTACTTTTGTTAGCTTTTTTTTTTTTTTTTTTTTTTTAAGAAAGATTTTGTTATATTGATTTATATTTTTTTAATTCTGAGTTTAAAACTGAAAATATATCTAATTTTTTTCATGCTCTTGGTGGTTTTCTTCTCCTATAGTTTACAGACCATCCAAACGCAAGGATTACAGAATCAAACTGCTCGACAAAGTCTCTCCTATCTTAGTCCTGGCACTCAGCAGACTCAAAGCCTGAACTCACAATCTCAACTAGTAAAAATCTTTTTCTTCTTGTAGATATTACTTGAGAGTTTCCTTTTCCTGTTCTTGTTAAGATAACCAACAATCTTGTCAATAGGAAATTGGGAGCCTGTCCAAAGAGCCAGTTCCTCTTCTACGAGAAACACTATCAGTGGGCAGCTCCAGGGAGGTATTATTGTCTACTTTTTGTAACTTTTCTTGGTTACCTTTACTATGACATAGTTAATGGCATAATGTAATGTTTTTTTTGGTTATAAAATGAAACATTGTAGAAGGGACTGGTGGACGGACTTAGATCTGCAGCAAAACGAAATGCGTATGGAGAATCATTGTTGACATCTAAACGCTCCAGGGTATGATCTCTTACCAAGCACAAAAGATCAATCATATTCTTCTTCCTATTATATTTGTAAAAGCTTATAGGTGCAAAGGTTTAAATGCATTCTACTACAAAAGATAATTATGAGGTATCTTTCCTGAATGTAGACGGAAACAGTAAGTCAAGAAAGGAATTTATCAGCATCCAATCCTCAAGAAGAAGAAAAGACTTCTAGGCCTGAAGAAACTGAAGTTGAAAACCCTAATGATCAGAGTCCTAAAGCAAAGTACGTTTTCATTATACCATGCTTTTAAGTGCTATTTTTTTCTCTTCATTCTTTATGAATATCCAAACTAATCAAAGTTGTATGTTTTCAGGAAACTCAACAATTCCCTTTATGATCCAAATTTTGAGGGCTTAGGTGTACCTGTTGACCCACATCTCCGGCTATTTGGTTCAGGCTAGTTAACTAGTTCCTTGGCAATTGCTTCGATAAAGTTGTTTCTCTTTTGTTTTCAATATGCAGCCTAGTTTTATAGGGCACAAGATTATATCAACATCAAGAAATAACTAGTTAATACAAAATTAGCACAATTTAGTCCACCAAAATAATGTGATGTGCAAATATAATATATTTGACCTGACTAATCTATTTCTATCTTTCAATGTCACAGGCAATGGAAGACCATGAAAGATTTGATGAGTCAGCATCAACTTGTTAGACTTTGTTATTCTCCATGATAGGACCTCTTGCATCATCCTTTTATAGTTTTATCAGCTTTGGACTGTATAACCAATCTAATTTAGCTAGACATAGTCGTTCTAATTTATATAGATGGAATGATGTTGAATAGTTTTAGTCTTTTTTCAAACTACCCATAATTGGGTTTTCTATTAAAACTCAATATGGATAAGTTCATGTTACATCGAGGGGTGGGAATAGGAATTTTATCTTGAGGGGCCATAGTAACTTTAACATAAAATATGGTTTGGGCTGTTGGAAAAGAAAGGTTAGGACCATAAGAGAGTCTTATGGTCTACACTTTTTATAAACGGTATAGTTTTAGTAGATGAAACTAGATTTTGATTCAATTATCAAGTTAGAAACTTGGTTAGATACTTTAGAATCTAAAGGTTTTGGGTTAAGTAGGCCTAAAGTAGAGTACATAGAATTTAAGTCTAGTAAAAAATAAAACTAAAAATGAAGGAACTGTATGATTTGATGATCAAGAGATTTCAAAGAATAAGACTTTGATATCTTAGACCAATAATTCATAAAGATAAAAGAGGATGTGAATTATAGGATAAAAGTAGGGTGGATGAAGTGGAATGCTGATTATTAAAGAAATCAAAATTTGTAAGGCTACTATAAGACTAATTACACTATGAACAAAGTTAAGCTATTAAGAAGCAACATATTTATAAAATAATTATAACTTAAATGAGAATGTTAAGATGAGTAAGTAGAAATATAAGAAAATATAGGATTCGAAATGAAGAAATTATGTAATGAGGCTCAACCCTTATAGATGAAAATATAAGTGTGAGCGGTTTGAGATGGTTTGGTTATGTTTGTAGAAGAGCAAATTAATGAACTATTGAAAAAGAGTGAGATGATTCAAGCTAAGGAAATAACAAAGAGTATGATTTTGGATAAGATATAATGGAGAAAAATAATACATGTAATTGACTATAACTAATTTGTTAAGATTTTTTTAATGCATNATAAATTTGTAAATAAGTTCACAAGTGCACTTTAATTTTTGTGAATTTCTCCCTTAAGGTCCCAGAAATAATAATTTTGTCATTTTTAGTAATTTTTATTTTATTAATAACTTTTTACACAAAAGTCATAATAATGTCTTGCTTGTTTTTAGACAACCCTTAAGGTCCATACTTTATGCATTTGCATATAACTTAATTTTGCCATTTTTGGTAAAAATCAGTATTTCATCACCTAATCTATTGATTAGTATGAATTAGGGTTTTGGATGTTTTCTTATATATATTAGGGTTTGTCTTTTTCAATAATTATATATATGCTATATATGTAGCCTCCAAAGTCCAAAGCTAATTAGACTATTATCTTGATTAATAAAATTAAGAGTTTTTCTCTATTGTTTTGTTTGTAGATTCTAGACCTATTACTTTGTAAATTCAAAGAACCTTTCGTAGATTTAAGGTTTACTATCAAAAGCTAAAAATTTAGTTTTATTTTTATTTTTATTTATTATTATTTTTTATCTAAGAAGTCATTATATATATCTAAGAAATCATTTTAAGAAAGTTTTGATACCACTTTTATGGAAAATGAAAAAAGCTGTTAAAATATTAATTACTTTTTTTTTTTTCATTTCTCATAAAAACTTTCTTTAAATGGATTATTAACCAGTACCTTAAGGACACTCGTTAGCATTTTCCAATATATATATATATATATATATTCAAGCTAGGCTTGTGTGTTGGGAAAAAAAGAGAGAATAAATGAATTAATAATATTGAGCTAGCTTGTTTACAACTCTAGCTAATACTGGATAATTAAATTTGCCTACCTGTTTAATTATGTTCTGACAAGCAACATTGTGCCTGTTAGAAATATATTAGCCCATTAGCATCGGCCCAAGCCTAATTCTACTTTGTGTGCAAGCCAAGTCTCCTACTTGTACTACAAGTCTATTAGTCTAGGGTTTAGTCTACTATATATACACATGTTATAATTCATTGTAACACAGGATTTGTACTACACTCTAATATATTATTGATGTAGTCCTTTAGGGTTTCCTCAGTGGATGTAGGCCGTTAGGCTGAACCACGTACCCCTCGTGTGTTATTGTGTTTTCTACTTTATGCTTTCGCTTCCGTATCCATACTAGCATATTCAACATGGTATATCAATGCTAATATTTAACATGGTATCAGAGTCACCTTCTTGTGATCATGGTTTTTTGTCCTTACGGTATGTTCAAGAGCAATCTTTGTCTTCCTCAGTGTTTTTTCGCTGCGTTCATCTTCTTTGGCTTCCTACTGCTGCCGTCAAAACTCTCCGGTATAGTCATGCCATCGTTAGAAGTCGCATCAACAGTGCAAGACCATTGCCTTCCTCAAACTACCGCCACAAAACCAAACTTCATTCAAGGGATCTTCTCAACTTTATCAAATCTCAAGATTTCTTCAAGTTTCCATCTTGAGTTTGAGAGGGGGTGTTAGAAATATATTAGCCCATTAGCATAGGCCCAAGCCTAATTCTACTTTGTGTGCAAGCCAAGTCTCCTACTTGTACTACAAGTCTATTAGTCTAGGGTTTAGTCTACTATATATACACATGTTATAATTCATTGTAACACAGGATTTGTACTACACTCTAATATATTATTGATGTAGTCCTTTAGAATTTCCTCCGTGGATGTAGGCCGTTAGGCTGAACCACGTACCCCTGTGTGTTATTGTGTTTTATACTTTATGCTTTCGCTTCCGTATCCATACTAGCATATTCAACATGGTATATCAATGCTAATATTTAACAGTGCCAAAGGTTAATACCACCCGCTTTGCTTTCATCATAATAATATATAATCATCATGATGATTATCTAAGGCTCTAAGCCTTGAGTTAAATAGTCTACTATCTGTTTCAGCTTTCAGTACTCTCATTAATTTTTTGTCTCCATTATTCAAACCTTCTATACCACATGGTTCGAAGTTGACTGTGAAACTCTTTAATATATATATATATATATATAGCATTTGCTCACACCTCTTATAGTGTAAGATCCAGGATGCAAAAAAATAGTCATTAGTCAATAAGAACAATAGCGTAAATTAATGCATGTGTTCAGCAGACACTAGCTATAATTAAGTCGGTGACATTAAAGAAGATGTTTGGTGGTGGTGGAAGACTGGCGGTGTTGGAAGTCATGGGTAGTGGTAAACAGTGAGAATTATCAATGTAGCTTCTTGTTAAAAGATTCTTCACAGTTCACACGGTATTTTATAGTGGTCAAGTTATACTCGCAATTATAGAAAAGTGTTGCTGTAAGTTGATGGAGAACATACATTATTTTTGGCAAAGAAATTAATAAAACACACTGCTAATACAGAAAAACGTTTGAAAAAAATGAAGACACTGACACAAGTGGACAACTTGTAAGTGTAATGCAGCAACTTTGCTTCGAGTTAGAAATTCTGAGATGGTCAGTCAAAGTCTTGCATTTCTTCAATTATTATATCTTAAGTAGAAAGGTCTTCTCTTCGATTTTCAATTCCTTTACTTTTTTGTTTGATACATTTTGTATGACCTACGCAAACACGATCTTTGAATAGATCATGTCTTTTCAATATAGTAATATATAAAACGGTAGTTTTTGACTTTTTGTTAACATTTTCTATCCTCGTTTTATAAACTTTAGAAAAAAGCTTAGAGGACTTTGGAGTAGTGTTTTAGCTCTTCCACAGAAAGTGGGTCCTGTGTGTGGAACTTATCCTTTATTTGAGAGTCTAGAGCACTCTTAAGAGACTATCTAAGAATTGTCCTAAATTTTAGAGAGCGTTTGGTTTGAAATATCTTTTAGCATCTAAATTCTTCGTAACGTGATCGATGCTTGGTAATTTGGATGTTTGAGAATATAATTATTTTTATGTTGAGCTTTATTTGAAATCTAATAATATTCTTGGGAATATGAAATGCTTATATTTTTAATTTATTTCTATTAATCTTATTAAATTTATTTATTTTTCCCAAAATCTCTTTTGGTTTGTAAACAGTAAACACAATATCAAGTCTTTTTTTGGTTTTAACAATCTTCCTCCAAATAAATAGTAAAAAAACAAATATAAACTATAAATCTTGGTGAAATCAATAAAACTACAATATAACATTTTTTTTAATAAAATGTATAATACAAAAATAATTATTTAAAATTTCATTTTATAACTATTAATTCTTAGTGTTTTTTATTTCCTCTATTGGTTAAAGGATGTAGAGTAATGGTTAAAATTGCCAAGTGTATCTTCTTCTTTGAAAAATGCGCAACATAGTTCATAGTAATTGAGCATTTATGAATCTTCAATTGTGTCATTGTGGAGATTATTAACAATGATTTGACTTATTTTTAGTATTTTTATTTAACTTGAATTTCTTTTTATTTTAACAAGAAATTGCCACATTATATACTAACTATATAAAATGTGGAGATTAAAATTCACCATCACTTGTTATTATATATTTAAAATAAAAGAATATATCCAACTAAAAAAAATACTAAAAAGTAAACTAAACCCTATTAACAATATAGTTTTTCATAAAAAGAAAAATACTAATATGTAGTTTTCATTTACTATCTCATTGAAAACTTTTTTCCTTCCACTTAGCCTTGTTCCCTTCTAAGGTCTAAGGAATAAGGATGTCTTTAGTGATTGGTTCTGTAGTAATTATAGAATCCTATTTGGTCAAAGTACCTAGTCGAAAAGCATTTAATGCTACCCGTCCCATGACGTTGATCTGGTATTGTGATTTTATTTTGAACTTATCAAAATCCCAAAAATGAAAATAGTGAAGTCTGTGATGGGTTGACTGTTCTGTATGGCGGCCTGAACGAGCCATTTCTTGTTATTGAAGACTCTCAATTATTGACAGTGTAAAATTGTCAAACGACCACGTGAATTTGACTTGCTGCTCGGTTTGTCATTACGTAAAGAAAAATCAAATTAAACAAGCTTAATATTCTTCCTTTGCGGCTTTAATTGCGTAATTTAAACGATTATTTCATTTTAACTTTATAAATGGTAGACTTTTCGTCGTTCGATACAATTTTTTTTAACTCCAATAAACGAAATTGATAAAGCAAAACAAGAATTGAGATCATATGACTGAGATTTATGGTATGTTTGGTACGTGTGTTTAAATAATAATTTTTAATTTTTTTGAAAATATGTGTAGATAAAAAGATGTGTAAAAATGCATATAATATTGTTTAAAAACTAAAAATATGTGTTTAAAATGATATACCAAACAATCTCTTAAATTTGCAAAAAACTTTAAAAGTTGCAATTTTAAATCACAACCATTAAATTAAAAAAGGCAAAAATATTATTTTGGTTTCTATATTTTAGAGTTACGGTTAATATGGCCCTTACATTTTAATAACAGTAAATTTGGTCTATGTTATTTTCAATTTACAATTAATTTGGTCTCTACCGTTAACTTCCTTACGAAAAATGCCTACATGGCAAACGTTGTACACAATTGACAAACTTCATGCCTAGTTATCTTATAAAATAATAATAAATTTTTTTAATTAACCTAAAAAAATTGCCACATCAACATAAAAAAACAAAAAAAGAATTAATTCCTCAATTTTTTTTAATAAAAAGTCTTAAGAGTTAATTTAATTGACTTAATTCTCCCATGTTCTTTTTTCTTTTTCTTTTTTTAAATCACTTTCTTGGCAATCAATCTCTAATTCATTTTTCTAACGTTTATCTTCAAAAAAAATTCTGTAATTCATTTTTTTTTTCCTTTTCTGTCTTCCACTTTCAGGGTAACGAAACACAACATCCTCCTTGAAAACTCCACAAACAACCCAAAAAATAGCGTCCAGATGTGTGAATTGAAATTCAGAACAAAACTCATCACTAATAGTAGCCACAACCCATCTCCAACCAAAATGAAAATCATCACCGGTGTTGAGGTCCAGAATATCACAATATTGTACCAAAGCTCAAAACAGTACAAAAATATTGAAATCCAAGAACCACTTGGGCTTTCAATGAAAAGGCAAGGCCCAAATCCATTAAAAGTCAATGGGAAGGGGTCCAAGCCCATGAATGGGCAAACATTGGACCTTACGAAACAAGGAAAAAAGGAGCTTAGCCCAACCCTTAAGGGATAAAATTGCTGAGGAGCCTAGAGAGAAAACTAAATTAAGATACCTGGGGATTTCCAGAAGCCTAGGATCCTCGGGAGTAGCAAGGCTAGATTGGGATTGAGACAGTTGAAGGAAGCATGCCTAGAAGCACAAAGAACGAGAGTAGATGTGTCCCATTAACCAAAAAAGACGTCATGAGTTATTTGAGGGATATTCCGTTGACGCCATCAAGTTGGTCAGCGGTATGCGATTGGGACAGTGACGTTAAAGGGATATTTAATGTTCCTACATTGTCGCCGTTATCTCCTCACCCTCAGATGGGTTATCCACAACTTACGGTAGTATGAGAATGAGTGTGCTTTTTTTAAGTTAAAAGTTAAAACATGAACATTTTAGTGTATGAGTGGATGATGCTTACTATAGTGGTGGTTTACTAAGCCCACCTCATTCAAATTTGTTGTTACCATTTGTATTTATTTTGATTTTCACTAGAATCAAAAGTATCCAAACGTAGGATTTTGTATCGGTTTTGTTTTGGGAATTCATGTGTGTACATTCAAATTGGAGTGGTTTTATGTTATTAATTGTGATCTTATTCTTTTATTAACCAAAAAAGAATAAGATACTTTCTAATGTCTTTAACGGAAACATCTAAAATTCAAATATTTTCCCTCCTAAGTATCAAATTGAAATCAAATAAAATTAAAAGACATAACAATATTGAAAACTATTGAGAAAAAAGTGGATAAAATTATTCAACTTTAGTATTTTCTTTTTTGTATGGCAAATTGACAACATTGCAGTATGTTCTAATCTTATATAAAAGGATGTCATAAATTTCAGATATGAGATTTAGCAAATAATATTCACTATTATATTTTTCTTAAAAACAAATGTACACTATTAAGAAAAAACAAAACTCAATAAATAGAGTAAATACTCATTGAGCAAATGACAACACTATCATTGAAAGGTTTCAATAGAAGTCTTATCATTTTGTTATACATATTCATTCTTTGCTAATTATATTGCTCCAACATGACAATAATCTTTAGGTCAACTAATATTGTTTGGTATTTTTAATGAAGATGTTTAAATTGCATTTTCTTTTTCTTAAGATCTATAAATAAAAAATATTGCACACATACCTATGAATTTGCTTAAAATTTAGTTACCCTAAATTTACGGGGCAAATCCTCTTTATAGCTCTAGAAGCCATCCATTCTACACTAGCATAATGTTGGTTTTCAAGTTAATCTAAGTTGAAGCCTATCGGAATTGTTGGAGATAGCTTTAATATCTTCTATAGCAGGAGAGAATAAGAATTTATTTCAAATCTTGTCAATTTCTTCCATTTCATAATTTACAACTTCACATTTTACTTTCTAAAATTTAATAGTGTTATAGTGTATTTACTGCTACGTCATTTAAAATTTTAAATAAAGTGATAGATTTGAAACATCAATGAAATCAACATAATGGACAAAAATCTTTATATTTGTAACATCTATGAAATGCACAAAATTTGAAATAAATTAGGAGTTTGGTCAATGTAATTAACTCTTTCAAACATAAATGACTTAGGTGATTTGAACAATGAAAAAGAAAAGCAATTTATTTTGTTGAAAAAAGCCTCTTTTTTTCTTTTTCTTTTTTGCTAAGTAAAATTGAAAAGGTTAGAGTTTGTAATTAATATATGTTAGCAAGGTCAAGATAATGCTGATGATTGTAAAGATGATGTGAATGAGTAGGAATTTGCAGCAATCTCGTGGACCTAGTTTTTTGTGTGAAAGTTGTAGGGAAGCAAGAAAGAATATTTCTATCAGTATGAACCTAAATTTATACTTCCATTTATTTTTCTTATAGATATATGATGCTCTAGGGTTTTTTCTTTCATTCCCACTTCTTTTTTAATAGGCAAATCAATTTGCACTCATATGGATAATCAAAGATCATACGCTTCATCACTTTTTATTTTATTTTATTTTTAAAAGAGAAGAATATGTCATTTAGTACTAGTCTAAATACCATTATCAATGATCTAAATTAACTTATTGAGAATTCATCTAGACATTATAGAAATTATTTATTCATCCATGTCAAAAAGGGGTATTTATTAGAAACTTCATTTCTTGCCGTGACCTTGAATTCGAATGATGAATAAGCCTTATAAGGTCAATGTTGAAGGTTTCATTTGGTTTGATGGATAAAGTAATCTCTTCATGTCTTTATGTTTAAAAAGTCCTATCGTATTTGATAAGTCTGGGGACCACCATAGACTAGGAAAAGGGACGGAGACCAGAGGCAATTACATAATGAATAATAACTTTAGGGACGACCATGGTCATTTGTATTATTTAGATTTGTCAAATTAGTCGATTTCACGAGACTTTCCTCTCATTTTATGTGTTGAATCTCAATGTCATATGTACATATGAGTCCTACATGCAATGTGTGAGGATGGATAATTTCATAAAACCTTCTCGTAAAATACATTTTCAATCAGACAAAAGGTTCACGCCAATTGTCAACCCACTCATAATTGCATTCCTATCCCTTATGTCTTTGTTGACCCAAGCTTTTAAGGCTTGTGGGGAACGTACTGTTGACATTGTATCCTTTGCTTTGATTTGGTCACCTTAACAGTAACCTGGCATTTAAGACTTAGGGTCCGTTTGGTTCCTGTAAAATATTTTTCGAAAAATATCTATTTTCTGGAAATACTATTTTTAGGAAAAGGAAAATATTTTTAAGTGTTTGGTTGTATTATGAAAATTATTGTAGAAAATATTTTTATGTGTTTGGTTCATATTCTGAAAATGTTATTTTCCTACAATTTTTCACATTTTCTCAACTATTTTCTCAGCAACCAAACAAATTTTGTTACAAAAAATTTCAAAATCATAAACAATTCATTAACAAACTCCGCCAACAAATTCCGGCAATTAACAACAACCACCAAAACATCACCACCACACCACAACAACAACAACAACAACAACAATCAGTTCATAAAAAAAAAAAAAACAACAACAACAATCAAACTTAAAAAAAAAAAAAAAACTGAGAGATCGAGGGAGAGGGAGCGATGGGTCTGGGTCGACGACGATCAAAATCCAGCAATCAAAAGCAGAAACAAAACCAAATTCGGCGATGGGTTCTGGGTTCGAAGGAGATCGACAATCGATGGTGTGACTCGCCGATGCGAAGTGCGCTGGGTTCTGGGTTCGAAGGAGATCGACGATCGACGGTGCGACTCGCTGGGTCTGGATCAAAGGTGCGACTGGGTTTGCTTGTTGCGGTGAGGCGATGGGGATTGGGTTCGTGGGTTCGTGGTCACCGACGATGGGCTCTGGGCTTGGATTGGCGGTTCGTGGTCGCCGGCAATGGGCGCTGGACTTGGATCGGCGGTTTGTGGGCTCTCTCTCTCTCTCTCTCTCAGTTTTCCGGAAAATAGGATTTGAAGTGAAAATGGAAGGGGAAATGATTTTCAGCCTTGACCATTAGTCAACTGAAATTAATTTTCGGAAAATTGATTTTCCGTGCGCAACCAAATACCCGTAATTACTGAAAAGCATTTTCAAAAATGCTTTTCACCCAAAACAAACGCAGCCTTAGGCACAAATCAAAGCATGAGGGTGAAAAGGCAAAGAAGAAGAACAAAAGGTTCACATTTTTTAAGTGTATTTTTGAGTGAAAAATTTTCAACATGCGGGGGAAGACGTGGGTCCATTCTAGTTGGGAAAAAAACATATTTTTGCTATATATAAAATCAATGACAACCTGTGATCAAAAAGCAAAATTGGTCCGAAAGAATTTGTACGACCAACCTCAGGTCCTCAGCCAATAGTTCTCAAAAAAACATTAAAAAAAACTTCAGCCAAGGGGAAAATAGTTAACTAATTTTTTTTTTCTAACTATCTAGTTAGTTGTTCCGGTTTCTAAACTATATTACTTACTAGCATTTCGAGTCTAAAAGGCTCGATTTTGGCATATAAATCGAGTTTCAAAAACTCGATTTATATGGTCTGATGTGGCATTCTTTGCTCACGTGGAGAACACCTAAAACTCGAGTCTCAAAAACTCGATTTACAATTCAAAAAAATTTGAAAAAGTGCCAACTCAGACCCAATTAAAATATAAAAATCGACCCTCAAACACTCGATTTTTAGGCCTTAAATCGAGCTTCTTAGACTCGAGATGTTAGTAAAAAATATAGTTTGAAACTAGTGACAACTAACTACATAGTTTGAATTTTATTGCTATTTACCCATTTCGTCCCTTCAGCCAATATTTAAACTCAACTATTAACCGAATTAAACTCAATATATAATAATATTTTGTGAACAAGTCTAAATATGAGACTTAATTTATATATATATATATATATAACACATTATATGTTTATATGTGTGGGGGATAAGGGCATTAGGCCCAAGTTAATGGGCCGAATACCCAGGAGAGGACTGTTTCACATCCGAAGAGAAAGATGCGGAGAATGCAGGGCCNGTGGGGGATAAGGGCATTAGGCCCAAGTTAATGGGCCGAATACCCAGGAGAGGACTGTTTCACATCCGAAGAGAAAGATGCGGAGAATGCAGGGCCCAGAGTGAAGTGGAATCCTCCTGTGGAGAATCATTTCTGTCCGAAGAGGATATCTCCAGTCCGAGGAGGACATCACCTGTCCGAGGAAGATGTCTTACTTTGATGTGATATTGGAGACTAAAGGAGTAGAGGAAAAGTCTAATTGATTGTCCGAGGACTCCACCTGATCAAGATAAGCTCAAAACATACCCAGGAACGATAAGGATGAGGAAATATCTGAGGGAAAGGCTGCTGTCACCGTATTCAATGCACTGCAACAGCTTTTCTGGCCGCATTTATGTGGAGAAGACCTCTGAACAGTGCTCCATAACCTACCGCCACTCACAGAGATGAAAAGAAGCTGCCTGACGGGACAGGTACTTGAACAAATCCATGGATGGGGAGCACGTGGACGGTAGAGATGAGGATGAGAATGGCTATATAATAGAGAGAGAGGGTTTGTTACAAACCATGGAATATATGGGAAACTGAAAATAAATAAGAAGAAGAGTGATAATCTTTTGCTGTGAACCCCTTGTCAACTCTAGTTCTTCAACCCATACTCTACAAATTAATTGTCTTTGGGTTTACATAAAGAAAGTGTACCCTACAATATGGCTTATATATGTTTGTAAAAATATACTTAGATAGACTTAATATTTGATTGTATAATTTGTAAATAAGCTTATAGGATATCAAAATCATTATTTGTAATTTATTGATAATACAAATAGTTCATTTATATAATTTTTAACAACACAAGACTAATAAATTGAAATTTTTATAAGTTTATAAACAAAGATCACTCTATATAACAAATTCAAATGATATAATTTCATTTATAATACTATAATTTAGTTATTTACTATTTGTAAAGAACGTTCGGTGAAGGAATAAAATATTTTAGTTGTGGTATTATTAGTATTTACTATATATATATATATAATGATAATAATAATAAGTTAATCAAATAACTCATTCATAAATTCCTACTTATTTGAGCACAAAATAAATAAAGCCCGAGTCTGTAATTTAGCTTGGTTATAAATTCAGTCTGGGCTTCCCATTATTTATATATATTCAAGCTGTGCTTGATTTTGCGAAAAAAATAACAATAAATAAACCAATATTATATAAACTTTTAATTTTGAGCTTGTTTTTTCAACTCTAGCTAATTAATACTGGATGATTAAATTTCCCAACAAGTTTATGTTCTAACAATTAACATTAATTGTGCCAAAGGTTAATACCACTCACTTTGCTTTCATCATGATTACCTAAGGATCCAAGCCTTGAGTTAAATACTCTACTATCTGTTTCAGTGAGTAATTATCCAATCAGCTATACATATATATATATATATATATCATCTATCTTCTTTCAATTCTCATCCTAAGCTCCTAATTTCGTCACCAACATTATTTTAAATTTTTGTTTCCATTATTCAAACCTTCTATAACACATGATTCGAAGTTGACCGTAAAACTTTTCAATATATAGCATTTGCTCACAGCAAACATCATTTTAGATGTCTTATAATGCCGACCCAGAATGCAAAAACTAGTCTTTAGTCAATAAGAAGAACAACGAAAAGTAACGCATGTACGTTTAGTCGGTGATTACAATTAGGTCGGTGACAATTAAAGAAGATGTTTGGTGGCGGTGGTGGAAAAATGGCGGTGGTGGAAAAATGGCGGTGTTGGAGGTCTTGGGTAGTGGTAAAGAGTGAGAATTATCAATGTGTTGTTTTTTAAGCTTGCGTACTGTTTTCGAAGATTTTTCACAGTTCACACAGTATTTTATGTGGTTGAGTTATACTCGCAATCATAGAAAAATAATGCAAAACTAGCCAGGTGTTATATATGAGTTATGACCCATGGAAATATATAAATTTTGTGATTGAACGTGTTGCTGCAAATTGATGGAGATCATCCATGATTTTTGGCAAAGAAAATAATAAAACACACCGCCAATACAGCAAAAAGTTTGAAAAATATGAAGGACAAGTGGACAACTAGAAAGTGTCATGCAGCAACTTTTCTTCGAGTTAGAAGTTTGTAAGATGGCCAGTCAGAGTCTTTGCATTTCTTTAATTATTATATCATATAAGTAGAAAGGTCTTCTCTTCGATTTCCAATTCCTTTACTTTTCTTTTTGTTTGGTATATTTTGTATGACCCCGCAAACATGATCCTGTCTTTACAATATAGTAATATATAAAACTGCAACATTTGACTTTTTTGTTAATTTTTTCTTTTGTAGTTATATAAATTTTAGTAAAAAATTTAGATCATCTCGGTATAATGCTTTGAGCTTTCACATAAAGGATGAGTCTTGTGTGTCTGGCCCATCCCATATTTGTAAGTTTGAAACATTGTTTTGGAACTATTGAAGAATTGACTTGAACTTTAGAGAGTATTTTGTTAATTTGGAGAATCCACATTATCCCCGACATCTAAATATTTTGTAATATAATGCTTGGCAATTTAGATACTGGGGAATATAGTTATTTTTATGTTTAGTTTGATTAGGAATCTAATAAAATTCATGGAAATATGCTTATATTTTTAGTTTATTCCTACAAATTTTACAAGAATTATTTATTTTTTTCAAAATATATTTTGGTTTGTAAACACAATATCAAGTCTTTTTTTAAACTTCCTCCAAATAAATAGTGAAAAAATATAAATTATAAATTATGACAAATTCAATAAAATTATAGTATAACATTTTTTTTGAATAACATGTATAATACAAAAATAATTATTTAAGTTGTCAATTTATTATTATTATTTTTTTTAGAGATTCATTCTTATCTAATTATATTGTGCTAATAACCTTTAAGTCAACTAACATTGTTTGGTATTTTTAATGGTGATATCCAGCATGAAACTGCTTTTTTTAGTCAAGACATATAAATAAAAAATATTGCACATGTACCTATGAATTTGCCAAAATTTTGGTTACTATAAATTTACAAGGCACATCGTCCTTATAGTTTTAGAAGCCACCAAATCTACACCAAATAATGTTGATTTTCAATTAATCTGAGTTGAACCCTATCAAGATTGTTGAAGATGGCTCTAATATCTTCTATAGTAGAAAGAGAACAAGATTTTCTCCATTTCTAATCTTGCCCATTTTGTGGTTTGAATTTTATTTTTCAAGATTTAACAGTACTTTATGCGTATAAACTATTACATCATTTAAAATTTTAATATTGTAGATTGTAGATCTTTAGACTTGTAACGTCTTATCCAGACTATGTAATGGACGAAGTAGACAAATTAAATTTGAAATAGATGAGAGCTTGGTCAATGTAATTAGCTCTTTCAAATGTAAATGACTCACATGATTTGAGCAAAGAAAAAGAAAAACAAAATATTTTTTTTTAAATGCTTTTACTTTTTCTTTATTGCTTAGTAAAACTGAAAAAGTAAGAGTTCATAATTTAATATTTTAGCATGGTACAGATAATGCTGATGATTGTTAAGATGACGTGGGTGAGTGGGAATTTGCAAAAATCTTGTGGACCAGGTTTTCGCATGAAAGTTGTAGCAAAGAACAAGAGAGAATATTTTCATCAGTATGAACCTAAATTTATACTTCCATTTATTTTTCTTATAGATCTCTGAGCTCTAGGGTTTTTTCTTTCTTTTCCACTTCTTTTTTTATAGGAAAATTCAGTTGACACTCGTATGAATTAAATCAAATGTCATACCTTTTGTAGGGACTCAATTCGCGTTTGACCCTGAGTAGAGATGGGTTTTCAGCCCAATCAAACCCAAACAATAAATTTTTAGAGCATGGGTTCAAGGTTTAGGCGCTGGCCGTCGTTCATCAAGCATGAACTCCCTTTTATTAAAGGAAATACTTAGAGTTTCTTTACAACTGGGGGGATACTCCTCGGCCATGGGCCGAGGAGCCCCTTTTCTTCTTCTTCTTTTTCCCCCCTCCCACTTTACTTTACTTGCTTTTCTTATATAGTCTTCATCTTCCTATCTCCTTCTTCCATCTGTTGATCATCCATTCGCCTCCCTTCTGGCCATCCGTCCCATCAGAGGCCTTAACGGTACTCAAGTGGTTCACTCTGATCAACGTTGCCCTGCCAAGGGGTTATATCCCCATTAATGCGGCTAGAGGGGTTAGGTGAATGCATTAAGTGTGAATGTGACAGCTTGCTCTGGGCTTGTCCCCTCCCAAAAATTATCCTTAGTATGCCGAGGACGAGGAGGTCCTCGGCATGGGTCAAAAAAGAGGTTTTGTCTAACCTAGCCTTGGCTGGTCAGTCCTCCTCGGCATTGGTCTTGGGCCTACTACACGATGGGCTGTGGCTGTCAGGCCCACGGGCCCCACACCTTTCATCACTTTTTTATTATTATTATTATTATTTAAAGAAGAGAAAAAAATGTCATTTAGTCTAAATACAATTATGGCGAAAAGCACCTTTTAGTCCCTACATTTTCAGGCGATTCTCATTTTAGTCCCTACATTTTATTTTTACCGTTTTTAGTCCTTATTCTGAAAAACGCTTCCTGTTTTGGTCCCTGCCGTTACATCAGAAATGGAGAAAGCTGACGTGGCAAACGGCATGAATAAATAATACTAAATTAATGTCCACGTGGCCTAAATTAATAATAAAAAAAATATTTTTTTGGCATTAAAAAATGCCACATTAGCATCTAAATTAAAAAAAAAATTAATTTATTAATTTTAACTAAATAAAAAAAATTGAAAATAGAATTAAAAACTAAAAATCATATGAATTGAGATCTAAGTATATCTTGAACAAGAACAATAAGAACACAAACCCAAATCCAAGAATACAAACCTAGAAATTAAATTAAAAAAAAATACAAAGTCTCTTTTTAGTACCATTATCATTTTTATCATCATGGTCAACACCTAAATTATCCGACCTTTCTTTCATTATTGTTCTTCACACCTCAATTTATAAAATCTCGAATCCCTTCATTACTTTTCTCAATCTTGCATGGGCTGAACGATTCAACTCATCGAGTTAGGGTTTCCAAAACATCCCAAAATTTAGAAAAAAAGTAGCAACAAATGGCTTCGACAAGGTCTCCGAACCGTTCCACCTCCGACATCGTCAACACGACGCTGTTTCTAAACAACAACACCACCTCAAGCAACTCCAGTGACGATTCTGATACTAACATTAGCCCAAACAACCCCAACACCAGCTGCCGATTCGTGCAGCGCCAAAGCCTCCGCCAGGCCGCGTGATTCCTCTACCAAGCCAGTAGCTGCTACATGATGCGCGAGCCGTCAATGATGGTTTGGGAGACCGCGGCTGAGTAGCTCGAGGAGCGCCAAGTGACTGGACCTACTCGAAGCTCGTGGTGATCCTCAATGTGCTTTGGAATCTCGTCGTTGTTGTTGTGACTGCTACTGTCCTCTTCCTTAGCCGCTATGAGGCCCTTGGTGAACTGGCCTTTAGCAACCTTTGTGAATAACTCGTCGTTTCTCAATGACAAAGATTTATTGGTTTTTTATTTATTTATTTATTTTTTTTATTTTTGGGTTTGTGTTCTTGGATCTGGGTTTGTGTTTTTGTTCAAGACACACTTAGATCTCAATTTATATGATTTTTAGTTTTTAATTTTTTTTATTTAGTTAAAATTAATAAATTAATTTTTTTTTTAATTTAGATGCTAACGTGGCATTTTTTTAATGCCAAAAAACATTTTTTATTATTAATTTAGGTCATGTGGATATTAATTTTGTATTATTTATTCCTGCCGTTTGCCACTTCAGTTTTTTCCGTTTCTAATGTAACGGCAGAGACCTAAATGGGAAACGTTTTTTAGGATAGGGACTAAAAGCGGTAAAAATAAAATGTAGGGACTAAAATGGAAATCTCTTGAAAATGTAGGGACTAAAAGGTGCTTTTTGCCTATAATTATTAATGCTCTAAATTAACTTGTTGAGAATTCATCTATGACATTATAGAAATTATTTATTCATCCATGTCAAAATTAAAGGGATATTTAGCAGCTTCATTTCTCGCTGTGACCTTGAATTCGAATGATGAATAAGCCTTAAAAGTTCAATGTTGAAGGTTCCACTTGGTTTGATGGATAAACGAAACTCTTCATGCATGTCCTTATGTTAAAAAAGTCCTATTGTATTTGGTAAGTCCCGAAACCTCCATAGACTAGGAAAATTAGCTTCAAATGTCAATTTGTTTTGAATTGTGATATATGCCAAATGGTTGTATTTGGGATTACTTAAATAGAATAGAAGTTTCCGCCGTGCACAATGATCATTATAAGTTACAACTGCCTGAATGGTCGTATTTTTGAATTTCATATGTATGAATTCTATATATAGTGAAAAAATGGATGATTTCGTAAACTGTCTCATAAAATAAGTTCTTGAAAAGAAAATGAATCTTATAATTAAGTTACAAGATGGAAGGGTCATGTCAATTGTCAACCCACTCATAATTGCGTTATTATTCCTTTTGTCTGTTGACCCAAGCTTTTAAAGCTTGTGGGGATTGTACTGTTGACATTGTATCCTTCTTGCTTTGATTTGGTCACCCTAACTGTAACCTGGCATTTAAGACTAGACGTGGCAAAACGGGTGAGTTGAGTTGAGTTCAGGTTGGGTCAATCGGGTCACGAGTCAAAACATGTCATTTTTAAATGGGTCAAATGGATTGTGGGTCAAGTTGACCCATATTTTTCAAACAAGTTTTTTTTTTTTTTTTTTTTTTTTTTTTTTTTTTTTTTTTTTTTTTTTATAAAATAATATTATTTAAATGAAATTGTAAAAAAAAAAAAAAAAAAAAAGAATGTTAGATGTTGGATATATTGTAAAGTGGTATATTAAAATTGATAAAATAGGATTTTAAGATAGTAAATGCTAAATTTTTTAGAATGTTTGATGGGAATGCTCATAGGCCCATTTGTTACCATTGTTTAAATAATAATTTCCAGTATTTAAACAATATTACACGTATTTTTATATATTTTTTCACCTATATGTATTTTCAAAAAATACAAACAACGTTACTAGGAATGTGTTTGCCCTTCCCATGTCTGCGTCTACGTTCCCCCCCCCCTTTTTAAGACCAACGCTTGGTGCACAGTTCATGAGACATGACATGAACAGTGCACCAAGCATATGAACAGTAAAAAAGTAAACAGTAAATTTATTATTTTTTTTATTATTTTCAGTTTTTAATTTTTAATAAAATAAGTTGTATCTAAACAGACTCTAGAAATCTCTTACCAAACTGCCTTGTATGTTTTAAAATGTTAAATTTCATCCATAAAAAATGAAGAAGACAAATAGATGAAAGAAATAAATAAAAGGGGAGGCAGACCCAAGAAATTTGGCAGCTTGGTTTGTGGAGGAAAGGAAGAGAAACCCAAGAAAAGAAAAGATGTCAGTGGTATCACTCCTCAATTCTTGCTCATCAACAACAACCTGTGCACTGGTGCGTGACCTTACCCCTCCTCCTTAATCACTCTCTTCTCATCAAATCATTTTTATTCGAAACTTTTAATAATGGCAGTGGAAATTGAAGAACCCATTAACATCATGGAAAGAGCTGAGACCCAGCAGCAGGAACGGTGTTCGATTGGGTAATTATCATTCTACGAATTGGATTAACAAAAATGGATTTAAAGTGAAAGCTTTTTTCTTCAATCCCACCGATGATCCCATTATCAAACAAGCTCTTAAGGTTAGCTTCTTCTCGCCTCTCCTCTCCTACTACTCTTTTATTGTATTGGAAAACACAAAATACAACCTCGTAAAACAGAAATCAATGCTTGTTCTTTTATGTGATTGGAACTTATTGGAAAATTTGCTTACAAGAGCCAAAGTAATAACAACAGAGCACTTTATTTCTTGATTTTCTTTTTCGGTATTGGAGATTTTTTTTAGATTGCTTGCATATGAACAAGACTTTCAAGTAAACTTATGTGCAGTTACTTAGGTGTTGTGTTGTGTTGTACCTTAAGCTCCCCAATTAAAGTCAAACGCATGGGCTGCATTTAATTTAGTTGTCTGTGGCAAAGATATCTATATCGGTAATGCATTGATGCAGCCACTGAATTTAAGTGGGAACCTAACGTATAGTACCTATGTAACTCTACCTAAGTTTTACCCTTCTATGTATTTTCTGCTTGGACATCTCTCTCTCTCTCTCTCTCTCTCTCTCAGACACACACAGTCAACTTTAGATGATACTGACCGAGACTGACACTTGATGTTGCTCAATGGCAAGTGACTTGTGATCATTTGTGTTTACTCTTTTTTGGGTTTCTTGGGTTATGCCAAAGGTAGTGATTGAAATGTTGGAGCCAAGAGCCTTGTAGTTCAACGGGTTATCACCTTGTGGTGTTTCCAACAGAGACATCTAGGTTTCAAATCCCTTCTCTCCCAATTATCAAATTATTTAAATAGTGATTCAAATTTTGGAATGTTGTCAAAGAAATGTTANCAATTTCATTTAAATAATATTATTTTAATTTTACTACTATGTCTCTCTCTTTCTCTAATAAAACCCACCACTTTCTTCTCAGTCCAAGCAACCCCTGTCACAGCCACATCCACGACTAGCCACTACCAACCACCACCACCATAAAATAAATAAATAAATAAATAAACCACCAATCGATGGCCACCATAATCCCCAACCACCAAAATCATTAACTCAAACCCACAACCTCATCACCAACCAAACCCACATCCTCATACCACCATTAACCTGAAAAACAAAAACAAAAACAACCCAAATGCAAATTTGAACCACCATCAATGCCACCCACAACCTGCAAATCCAAACCCCACCATTGCAGCCTAGCCTCACCCTAATACCAATAGCCACAACAGAAACCACAAAACCCACCACCCACCCACCCCGATCTCAATCCCAACCAAAACCCACCACCACCCACCCACCCCATTCTCAACCCCAACCAAAAACCACCACCCCAATCTCAACCCCAACCACAAAACCCACCAAAATCAGATCACATCTGCCAAAATCAAATCCCAAAATCAACCACACTTGCCAAACCACCATCGCCCAGACCCACAAAATCAACCCAGGTCCACACTTGCCAATACACCATAGTCGCCGATACACCGTAGACCCACACTCGCCGATACACCCACACTCACCCATACACCACCAAACCATGAAATCAACCCAGAACCACGAAATCACGAACAACGACGATCCATAGCCACCCACCAAATCAACTCGTCCTACGAAGAGATGAGAAAGATCAATAGTCACACCAGCTCAGATAGAAAGAGAGAGGAAAGTAGAGAGTGAGAGAGAGAGAAAAGGAAAAATAAAATAATAAAAAAACCCTAACATCTTGCTACAGTATGGTCTCAAAAATGAGATTCTACTATAACTCGGTACTAATATTTTTAAGATTTAGAATGTTTGATGTAAGTGGGTTTTTATCATTTGAGGTGCTAAAAATGCTAAAATATAGCATTTTTAGCACCTTTGATGAAAATGCTCAAAATACACTACTAGTATTTATGGGGTTCTACACCAAAACCCAATTTTGTTCCTTGATTTGACCATAAAAATTATAAGTTGAAATTATGTTCTATTAATACAAAAAATTATGAAATATATATATACACACACATAAATTAATGCTTCGTTTACGTTTTAAAATAATGAAACATTGTGCCTTTTCATTTGGTGGAAAAAGAGTAAGATTTCAATACCCTTTTTTGCTATGGTTGGTGTTCAGTTCCACTTTTCTAGCAGGAATTTATAAATTTCACACATTTCCTAATAATTTTAGCTTATATTTCGTTAGAAAAAAAATGAAAAACTCCAAGTTCATTTTGAATCTAATACTAAGATTACTTTTTTGCCCTAACAATAATAATCAATAACAACTTGCCACTTAGGATTTGTTATAAAAATGTTGTGAACATATTATTTCCCTTCTTTAAAAGATAACACATATAACTAGAAAAATATACTAAGCCTTCGTTTGGATACCAATGAAAAATGAAAATTATTTCACTATTCAGCTTATTTTTGCTACTATTTATGAGCTCATTGTACTTTTTGGTACTATTCATGGCCACACTGTACTATTTCAACTAACTTTTACCTTTATTTAAAATACTTTCAGCAATAAGTTTTCAGTTTCAATAAAATAAACGATATCTAAACAAACCCTAAATTACAATAACAGACAGCGTTTTGGCCTTTTAATATTCCTTGAGTAATATTATAGCCACAAACTATTTTACAACATTTTTACAAATTTTTTTTTTTTTTGAGAAACAAGACTTGAATTTTATTCCTTAAGGCATGTTTGCTTGGTAAACATTCAAACAATAGGCTGGAACATCCATTCATACATAATAACCTATGATATGGCGTGCATATCTAGCAAGGTTGTGAGCAACTTTGTTATTTTCTCTACCTACATATTGGAACCTAACCCCACTTAACTGGTTTGCCAAAGTTTGTGCATCCTGGATCAGCAAGCCATAGGTTGCAAAAGGTTGTATTGGGTTTATTAAAGCCTTCATAAATGTTTGACAATCACCCTCAAAGACCGCTCTATCAAAACCCAGCTTGGCTGATAGTTCCACGGCTTGGATGGCTGCCAAGGCTTCCATTTCCACCATTGAAGCTATTAATGTGGCAAATTCTTATTAGTTTTAATATGGGAGAACTATGGGTCCACCACTAACATCACATTTATATTTATCAATGATTATTTGAAAATTACATAAGCCACATCAACAGTTTATAAAAATATTGTAAAATAGTTTGTGTCTGCAACATTAATTATATTCCTTTCCCCCCCCCCTCCCCCCCCCCCCCCAAAAAAACTTTTTCTTTCTTAATTCTTCTTTATATTCATCTTCTCTCTCTCTATAACTGCACAAAATTGAAATAGTTTCTTCGTCTTCCTCATTTGAATCTGACACAGTATAATATAACCCTATAATAACAAGTGCACAAATTTGCACAACCCTTCCTTCTTCTTTATCTCTTGCCTTTCTTTGAATCTAACAACAATAAAGAAGCGGGCTTAATCTAAATTGGGGTTGCTGACATCACCACCGTTGAAGGCGAAAGTGGCCTCCATGATTGCCTCTTAGCCCGTCCATTAAGAAAACCCGATCGTTGCTTTGTGGTGTGCTTCTTTTCCTCTTTCCCTTTCCTCTTAATTGATTTTTTTTTTTGGTTTTTCTAGAGTTTCTACGTCTTCTTTTTCCTTTGTTGTCAGAGTTATACCAAAGAAGAATCAATAAATTCTGGTATTGAATTTTTTTTAATGCAATTTTTATTGGATTTTTATTTTCCTGGATTCTTTAATTTCGTTTTGATTCTAGGTTTGTTTTGGTTTGATGTATGGTATTTTTTGTTGTATTTATCTTACATTGGTTTTCCCTTCCTATAATTTATTATATGGGCATTGTAAACGTAAGTTAGTTTTGTACATTAAGAAACAGTAAACAAGTGTAATGGGTTATATAGTCATTCGGTTTCTTATATGCTAGACTGTGGAATGTTATGTTGGGGTTGCTACTATTTTGCATTTTGTGGTGATTTTATTTCTATTTTGAAGGTTTGGGTTGGTTAGTATGGTTGTTCAAGATTGCTGAACATGTGTCTCATTTTAATTTTTAAATTTATTTATTTATTGAATACCACACCCAAAAAAAAAAAAAAATAAAATAAAACCAATGATCTATTTAAACCAGTGAAATTTAAGAGTACTACACCATATTTTTAGTGGGGGTGATTGATTGTATTAAAGTTTGTTTATTCCTCTATTTAAGAAACCAAATTTCATTCAATAGTTGGAGTTAAATTCAGTTTCAATTGTTAATTTGTAATATACACATCTATATCACTGTTTGATGTCATTTTCATCATTTAATGGATTGACTACAATGTGCTTTATTATAGTTGTCGATAATACTCACATTGCTCTATTTCAAAAGAAAATCTATTGAAACAACCAAGATTTAAAAGATTGGACACTACAAGTCTTGAAGGATGGGCTTTCAAGTTAGTCGAAGGTGAAGGTGATTCTCCATATTGTTTGTTCCGTTTCACTCCATTTTTTCCTCCTTATTGTTCAGTTTATTTTCTACAAAAACAGTACAGAAGCAATGTGTATTATTTGTTGATATATAATTTCAAATCCTAATTACTTAAATCTAAGTTTAATTTAAAATCAAACTCCAATTCTTCCCTTTTTTTTTCTTCTGTTCCAATTCTTCACATGATAAGGTTGGGGCAACCAAACATTTGTAGAGAAAAATATTGGTAGATTCAAATTGTCTTTTGCAGAATTCGATGTTAGAATTAAATGAATACCATGCAAGCGACATGATTTCTTTGAAGGAAAAAAAACTGACGCTTTTCTGGTTCTATTTCTTTTGCTCCTATTCACTTTGAAATTTTTTATTCCACCGAACATGTCGAGCATTCTACCTCCAAGTTTGCCCTCAACTCCCTCTCTAATAGTCCTCTCACTCCTTAAAGTTTGGTTGGTGTTTCAGTAAGGCCTCACTCCTCTCACTCCTTAAAGTTTGGTTTATGTCAATTTTGATTCATGGTTATTTTGTTTTCTTGAGTTTTTATCATCAGGGTATTAGATTTTCAGGATTGACTTGAAGATTTTGGATTCTTCTAATGTTTGACTATTTTTAATGTATGAAAATTTTTCATTTTGATCTTTTTCAAATTTCAATTTTCTTTGATTGATATGGATTGCAGTGATTCCTCTTGGTGGATTTCTAAATCATCCACATAGAGGTTCTACACTTATTGTTTTTGATATTATGTGCGTTCATTAATCTCGACTCACTGTGTATGATAATTTCAGTATATTCTGATACATATTCTGTTTTACAGGTTTTTTGACTGTCACATACATGTTACAAGTAAACTTTGTCACAAAGCTATTCAATTACTTGATTATTATCAGGTTTAATTGTAAAGAAATTAAAATTGGGTTTTTTGGATTTTAGGGAAGCATTACTCATCAAGATTCTGCAGGCCATAAGGATACAATTGGACCCTGTGATGTGCAGGTAAAGACATATTTTGAGTATGTTGGAAAATTTTGTTGTGTTTTAAGTTCTTTTATGAGAAACAAAGATGGATTTTTTTTTTTTTTTTTTGGTTTGATTTGTATTGAGTTTCCCCTTTATACAGTCTAATTAAATATTTGGGTTTGTTTTAGTTTCACTATTAATAAAATATTTGGATTTGTTTTAGTTTCACTATTAATGTTTGGGGATATCACATAAAGTTCAATTTTTTTTTTCTTTGTTTTGACATGTGTTAATTGATATAGAAAAAAGAAAAAAAAAAAAAAAAAAAGAGATTGTTGGCCAATAAATGAGGAAGAGTAGGGCAAAGGGAAGATAGTATAAATTGGGGCATTGCAAAGCCAATACTCACTTTGATTGGTAATCTGGTGCCTTCTTTATTTACTGCATAACTTATATTTTTTTAGAATTTGTTATTCTTATTCCATTGATATTGTAAGCTATAGATGGTTCTCTTAAAAAAGAACCACTATAGGCATGAGAATTACAAATTTCATAATGATTTATGCATTAGTTAGAGATAATAAGTGCTCAGGTATAATATTTCCATCATTTGTGAACAAATCCTTGGAAGTTAAGTGTAATACCTGGAAAAAAAAAATATATATATTTAAAAGGAGGGGTATTTAAGTAAATCTCTTGTGGGACCAATTTTATAATTAATATTACTGAGGGAGATTTTAGAAAACTAGGTTGAAACCTTAGCTATATATAAGCTCTTAATGTATAACGACAGATATTTTTTGAAGGAGGACTTCTGAGTTTGTTTAAGTAGAGAAAGATTGACGGTACACTTGAGGTAAGAGCCTACGAATCTATTTCTTGTCAAATCTAAGTTCTATTTGGAATTAGAGCTTTTTTTTTTTTTTTTTATGTGGATATTTTGGCCAGTAGTAAAACTATTTAATTATTAAAGAGTTTTAATGATGCAAACGAAAAAAAGTTTGGATTTATTTTCGATATACTAGACAATGTTACTGCAAAAAATTTACGCTGTTAAGCCACAAATTTTCTTTTAAGGGGTTAGGTGTTTTGCATAGACTTTCTTTGAATAACAGCAGTGAACTAGGGGATTTGATAAAAAAGAAAAACCTGTTGCGCAGCTTGCGCCTAGCTTTAAGTTCTGACATGCCATCATGAAAAGAAGAAGAAGAAGAAGAAGAAGAAGGAAGCTGTAATGTAAGTGCAGCACTTGAAGGATGGCCCATATCCTTGTCTTTCCTAGTGTGACATAATACTAGGTGCTATAGCCTTATCTTTCAAGGCATTATGGTGGTAGAATAAATAAATAAATAAATATATATATATATATATATAGAAAAATATTATGATTAGGTGGAATCTTGGTGTGAGATAAGTGGATAGATATTGGATATTTTTAGTAGTCTCTCTTCTGGCAGGGTACTGTTATAAGTCCTTTTTAAATTATTTGATTATTAAGTAAAAATATTTGAAAATTGTTTTAGGTGATATCTACGGATTTCAGAAGAAGTGTTAGGGAGAAGTTCCTTTTGGTATGGCTTTTGGACGTAAGTAACTTTATCCTAATTGGGTTTTATTTTGTTTATATTAATGTATTTTTAACTAGTGAACATTGTTTATAATTGTGAGAATTTTTATTTCTATTGTATTACTGATTTCAAGTAAATGATTATTACAAATATATTTTAATACTAAGTATATGATTTTTATATACGTGCTTGAATAAGATATATTTTTGTTAGAAAGTATGATTTCATATATATGATTATGAACTATCTGACTATGAATTTATTTTGATACGCAGGCAATGGGGGTTATTCATCAATACTCTGATACCCAAACTAATGGGGGTTATTCATTGGTGCTTTGATTCCCAGCCAATGAGGATTATTCTTTGGTATTCTGATACGTAAACCAATGGGGGTCGTTCATTGGTACTCTGATGCCCAGTCACGGGAATATAATGTGACCATAGTCATAAGATTGTTAAGAATATGAATTACGTTTGAATATTTGAACTATTTTGAGTCATTAAATCTGCTTATGTATTTTTGGAACCTATTGTAAGTTATAGCTTTGATATATGGAAAACTGACTACTTTCTAAACCATTTATGATATATTTGTAAGATTAAAGTATGTGACCTATTTGCAACTTATTATTTTAAAACTATGAAACTTCTTTAGTTATTTTTGAAAACTCATAGTATATCATAACTTTTGAAGACTCATATTATATCTTATTACTTTACAGATCTATTGCTATGCCTAGTCACGGGGATATAGCGTGAACATAGTTATAAGATTGTTAAAAATATGAATTATGTTTGAATATTTGAACTATTTTGAATCCTTAAAACTACATATGTGATTTTGGAAATGTTTGAGTATTTGAACTCTTTTAAGTCACTAAAACTGCTTATGTGTTTTTGGAACCTATTGTAAGTTATAGTTTTTGATATATGGAAAACTGATCCTTTTCTAAACCATTCATGATATATCTGTAAGATTAAAGTATGTGATCTATGTGCAACTTATTATTTTAAGACTACGAAATTTCTTCAATATTGGAAATGTTTGAGTATTTGAACTCTTTTAAGTCACTAAAACTACTTATGTGTTTTTGGAACCTATTGTAAGTTATAGTTTTTGATATATGGAAAATTGATCCTTTTCTAAACCATCCATGATATATCTGTAAGATTAAAGTATGTGATCTATGTGCAACTATTATTTTAAGACTACGAAATTTCTTCAATATTTTGAAAACACATAATATTGGATCTATTGTTGGATAGAACTTATTAGGATTTTGGTTACTTATTGAGTTGTCAGGTCACCCCTTTTTCTCCTCCAATTCAAATTGTGAAGAATAGCAAGTTTTTGGGAGTCTTGATGTTGTGTAGTGAGTAGAAAAAAGAAGTTTAGTGATTTTGGGATTGGATGGTCTTCTAATAGTTTTATATTTATTGGCCAATTGGCATTATGTACATGAGGTTTGGATTTTGTTCCTATTAAATTATTGGAGATCGATTCATAAAGAAATTGTTGAGGTATTTTGGATTTATTTGATTTAATTTTTGAAGATAAATTTTAGTTGCTAAAAAGGCCTTGGACACTTGTAGGGAGCTTACTTTATAAGCATGCAACAGTTGTCACGTGCCTATCTTTATAGTTGGGTTCGGGGTGTGACATTAAGAGTTCAGTACCACTGACATCTACATTCTTTAAATGCTTTAGATATTTAAGCATGCACAACTTAAATACAAATTAGCTATGTAGTAGGGAGATTGTACATATTATTAATTACTCTAAGTCACTTTTACCCAGATCAACAAAACTTTGAGTTGAATAGCTGATTGAATTCAAATACAAGAATCATGAGTGTAAGCTATTATGTCCTTCACAAATCTGTTAAGAAAATTATTGGACTAGTATTGGCCCTAATGTAGCACAAAAGGCTATAGTAAATGCTATTAACCTAGCCAGTTATGACCAAATGAAATAGTTAATATCATAGCATTATGACTTTTAAGTTGAAATTATTTTGTATTTCAAAGTTGCTTCTATGTTAAACTACTTCCAAAATGTCCAGATTCTCTATACTTATGCATTTAGACTACATGCTGGAAGAATTATGGTTGGATCTGTATCTAATTAAGATAAATTGGTTCTTTTATTTTGTCTTTTCTTTGAATTTTTCTGACTTTTTTTTGTTTCATCTTCCCCTTTTAAAATCAGCATAAAACTAATATGATCTATGGCCCTCTCTCATGAATAATAAAATTTAATTGTTTGCAAAGACTTGAGCAACTAAATTTTTTATACCCTTTTTATTTCAAAATGGTAGCAACAGTCACCTTCACCATGCTTCATTTATAGCTAGGACATTTTGGGCCTACAAATGAATATGAATTGGATGCCTCTTCTGCTTGATCACTTGAGAAGTCTAAGATGTTTAATTTTCTCTATCCAACTTCACTACTGACTCTTTTGTTTTTTGTTTTTATTTTTTATTTTTATAATAGTTATAATGCCCGAACAAGTTGCGACACGTCAATCTAGATGTTTCCATGGCCCCATGGAGAAAAGATAATATTTTGGAATTTTCGAGGTCCAACATGCAAATTAAGGGCGGACAAAATACGGTATCTACACTTATTTTGATGTGTCCCATAATATTGAAATTCTGCACTTAAATGATTCTAATTTATTTGAAAATGAAATTAATAAACAATTGGAAAAGGAGATTGAACCTATGGAACTAGCTTTTGAAACTCTTAATTTGGCAAATGATGAGAATCCATGCTTAATTATAATTGGTTCAAGCCTAAATGACAAAGAAAGGAAAGATCTCAAAGAGCCCTTCACATAATTTCAAGAAGTATTTGCATGGTCCTATGAAGATATGCCTAGTATTGATCCCGAGATAGCTCAACACCACATTAATACATATGCTTACATGGTACCTTTAAGCAAAAGCTGAGGCATATGAGAACCAAATGGCTTCTAAAAATCAAAGAAAAGGTCACAAAACAATTGAAAGCAGGGTTCATCAAACCTATACACCAAGCTGAATGGATAGCCAATGTTGTGCCCTTACCAAAAAAGGATAGAAAGGTAAGGATGTGCGTGGATTTCAGTGATTTGAACAAAGCTTGCCCTAAGGATGATTTCCCTCTTCCTCATATAGATGTCTTAGTGGATAATACGGCCGGTAGTGCCTTGATGTCTTTCATGGATGGTTTCTCATGATATAACCAAATCAAGATGGCTTCTAAAGATGTGACTAAGACTACCTTCACCACAAAATGGGGAACCTACTGCTACACAGTAATACCATTTGGGCTCAAGAATGCCGAAGTAATAAATCAAAGAATGGCCACAACTTTGCTACACAACATGATGCAAAATGAGGTAGAGGTGTATGTTGGTGACATGATCGTGAAATCCAAGGATAGGGGGGGTCACATCATTAATTTAAGGAAGTTCTTTGAAAGGATTAAATAGTATAGATTGAGGTTGAACCCTCAAAAGTGTACCTTTGGAGTGACAGTTGGGAAATTGCTAGGCTTTTTGGTAAGTGATAGAGGGATAGAAGTTGACCCCTTAAAGATCAAGGCCATACTGGACATGCCTCCACCCAAGAGTAAGAAAGAAATAAGGGGATTCTTAGGTTGACTACAGTATATCAGCCGGTTCATTGCCAAACTTACCTCCACTTATGAGCCTATCTTCAAGAATTTGAGAAAGAATGAACCCCATGCATAGAAAGATGAATGTCAGAAAGCCTTTGAACTCATTAAGGAATACCTCCTCCATCTACCCATCCTAGTACCCCTAAAACACGGTAGGCCATTACTACTCTACCTCTCTATCATAGGAAATGCGATTGGGAGTATGCTTGCATAAAAGGATGATGATAAGAATGAGAGAGCTGTATACTACCTAAGCAAGAGGTTCCATGATTATGAGACATGATACACACCTATAGAAAAGTCATGCTTTGCTCTCGTAAGGGTCGTGCAGAAATTGAGGCACATTATCCTACCATTCCAAATATGGATAATAGCTAGAATGGACCCACTAAAGTACCTATTTGATAAGCCTGCCATGAGTGGAAGATTGTCAAGATGGTTGATCCTATTGGCAAAATTTGATTCAAAGTATGTGGGTAGAAAAATTATCAAAGGAAGCGTCGTGTCAGATTTTTGTGCTAAGAATCCCATAGAAGGAGAAGATGGAAAAGAAGATTTCCTAGATGAGGATATTTTGGATATCGAACTAGGGGCATGGAAGATGTACTTTAATGAAGCCGTGAACCAATATGGGAATAGGATAGAAGTACTTTTGATCACCCTTGATGGATCTCATGTGCCTTTGGCGGTCAAGTTGAACTTTGAGGCAACGATATGGGTACCGTTCCGTTTCGGCCAGAATGGCTAGAAAATTTCGTACCGGCAAGCAAATTGGAATGGCAAGCGCTTCTATTCCACCTCGAGTAAGATTCTGGCCTGTTCTAGTGTGTTTTGGTAGTTCCAGGCTGTTTCGGTTAACTTCACCTTAAATAAAAGATTCGGCCGGTATGAGTTAGTTGCACATAAAGTTGAACTTGGATCTTTAGAACATACCAAAATCGATTTCATTGTTCCTTTCCTCAAACACACTGTAGTCTTTTGCTTCATATGATAAGTTGTAGAAGAATAATAGTATCAGAACTAGAGGAATGTTGTGGCTCACGCAATCATGCTTAACAAATTTGGATATCCATCAGAGAGAGAGAGAGAGAGAGAGAGCGAGAGGAGAATAAAGAAGAAAGAATAGACTTGAGAGGAAAACTGAGATAAATTGCGTGTGAGAGTAAAAAAATAGAAAGAAAGATGAAATCATGAAAAGATAAGATAGGGTGTCAGTTAATGTGTAGATCTCATAAAGATGGGATAGAATTCAAAAGTAAGAAGTGTAAATATTAAGGAGTTAGATACAGAAGACGTGTGTGGATGAGAAAAAATAAGAGGAAAAAAAATTAAAAATAGGAAGAAAGTGAAATATGGTGGGTGAGGAAAAATATAATATAAAAAGAAGTTGTAAATAGAGTTGGCTTGGCCAGTGTGCTTTAGCCAAATTATGAAACCACTATCTAGGCTTATTTCAAATTTTCCTTTGCATTAAAAAAATTATTTAGTATTTTAATTTAAATAATAATATTTTAAGTGAATTAATTAGATTAATTTTAAAATAACAAATTTTATAAATGTATGAAAATATAACTTTTATGTTTTTTGTTTTTAATATAAAAAGTAATAGGATATGAAATTATATGTGTGTGTCTATATATATATATATATATATTATTTTTTTAGGAACCCCGAAACACCCTAAAATGGTACACCAAAATTAGCCAGTACTGAAATATTCCACTCCATTAGACAAATCGAAATGGGTTTTGAAACAGTATTCATAGCATTGCTTTGAGGCAACTAATAACATGGCAGAATATGAAGCTTGTATTGTCGGAATGGAAGCTCTCCGAGAGTTAGGGGTAAAGGAAGTAGAGGTCTTTAGAAATTCAACCTTGGTCATAGCCCAAGTGCAGAAATTATGAAAGGTAAAAGAAGAACATTTGAAGCTTTATCAACAATATTTAGAGGATTTGACCAAAACCTTTGATAAAATTAAATACACTATCATCCCTAGGGCTCAGAATTAGTTTGCAGATACCTTGGCTACCTTAGCCTCCATGGTTGAAATACCTAAAGGAGTATGGACGCAACCCTTAGAGATTGAACAGAGTTATGAACTAGTGTACAAGGGGAAAGCGGAGTCTTTAGTCTTGGCCATAGAAGAAGAAGGGTTCCTTGGTATTATGACATTATGAAATTTTTGGAATTGGGAGTGTATCCTAATGGGGCCGATAAGAGAGAACGTCATTCGATTAGGATGATGGCTATGCAATATATCCTACGTGGAGGACAGCTCTATAGGAGATCTTATGATGGTATACACCTCCGTTGTTTCAAGAAAGAAGAAGCCGAAAGAGTCTTGGAAGAAGTTCATCAAGAGATTTGTGGTCCTCACATGAATGGGAGAATGTTAGCCAAAAAATTTCTAAGGATAGGGTACTATTGGAATACAATGGAAACCGATTGTGTAGACTTTGTGAGAAGTTGTCATGACTACCAAACACATGTAAACTTGAATCATGTACCACCTAGTGAGCTATATAGCATGACTTCTCCTTGGCCTTTCTCAGTCTGGGGCATAGATGTGATTGGAAGGATAACCTCTAAGGCTTTAAATGGGCACAAGTACATCCTAGTGCTAATTGACTACTTCACTAAGTGGGTAGAGGCAGCCTCTTACTCCGTATTAAAAGCCAAACATGTGGCTCGATTCATAGAGAATAATATCATTTGCCGATATGGGGTACCACAAGAGATCATCTTAGATAATGGCTCCCGCTTTGAGGAAGGTTTGAAAAATATGAAATTTTATAACATTGAGCATCACAAGTCTTCACCATATCGACCACAGACTAATTGGGCCGTAGAAGTAGCCAATAAGAATGTCAAGAATATCCTGGACAAGATGGTAGTAAAGCTTCCATTCGTCCTATGGGGTTATAGAACTTCTATTCAAGCATTGATTGGGGCAACCCTTTTCTCTTTGGTCTATAGAAGCGAGGCGGTCCTTCCCATTGAGATAGAGATACAATATTTATGAGTGCTAGTGGAAACCAAGGTCCTAGAGGAGGATTGGATAAAGGAAAGATATGAGCAATTGGCTTTGATAGATGAAAAGAGAGCTAGGGCACAATATCTTGTAGAAGGGTACCAAAAGAGGATTGCTAGAGCATTCAAAAAAAAAGTGAAACCTAGGAACTTTAAAGAAAGGGACTTGGTCCTAAAAGTGCTTAGAGATGAAAGTTTTGATCCAAGAGGGAAGATGAAGCCAAGATGGTCTGGGCCTTTCATTATCAAGAAAATCATGTCAGAGGTGCTACAAGAATTATTGATTTGGATGGAGAAGAGATGCTTCACCTAATCAACATGAATAGGCTCTGAAGCTATAATATTTAAAAAAAAAAAAAAAAGGAAAAAAAAAAAGCTTGCTAGGTTGAAAACTCGAAAAGGCAGCCTAAGCAAAAATTAAGGCAAAAGAACCCTGCTATATTGAAAACCCGAAAGGGCAGTCTAGGCAAAATATAGGGGAAAAGACCATGGACATGGCAAAAATTCATATAAGGACATCATGGGCAAAAGTTACATGGCATGGAAAAAAGAAAAAAGAAGGAGAAATATAATGAAAATAAGCAAATTTAATAAATGGATGATTTTCTTATTGCTCAAATTAAAAGATTATAAATTGTTTCCATAGGGGAATTGGAACATTCCAATCCTTTATTAAATTCAAAAGAAAAGACATGAGAATCATAAAGTGCAAAAAAGTAAAATTTGGGGCATATCAAGGTAGTGAGTCCACCTTCTTTCTTTTTTTGGACCTGTTATAAGCTTTTTCATCCATGTGAACCCACTTCATGTCAGCCTCTAGCCAAGCTTTGTAGCCCAAAGTAGGATGAAGAAACTGAGGGAAACAAATGTCTTTAGCCACCATCCTCTTTAACCAAGTCCCACAGATCCTACACAAGACCGTCTCTATGAAAACAGAGATATGAAAGACATTATCATCACTAGGAATCCCTTAATGATCTCTAAATTGCCTTGCAATGTGGTCTGGGGAATAATAAGAGCAACGATGAAGCCCAACCAAAGGAACACAGTTGTCTTTGAAGATGCGATTGACCATGGTTGTAATGCGCCACCATTCCACTACCCACTGAATATCTGAGACATCAATATGCTTCATGAACTCAATGAACTCATCTTAATGCGTTTAGGCCTACAGTCATGACAGTGCTTGGGGAGATATTGACTAGGAAGGACAGTGGGAGGATAAAGCAATCAGAGCCTTTCATAAAGCCATATCTAAAAACAAAAAAAAGGGGAGAAAATAAAAAGAAAGCATAAGTGGAAAAAGGAGAGACAAAAAAAATGATGATATGACAAAGACGATATAAGTAGCCTTGATGGGTTGAAAACCAAAAGGCAATCCATGCAAAAATTAGAGAAATCTTGCTAGGTTGAGAAGCTAAGCAAAAATTGGGGATCATACCTAAAGAAGGAGAGGAATCCCTACGAAGAAGGTTGCTTCCTCCCTATGAATAGCATCCAAGCCATTGAGAGTTTCAGCCAAGATCATGCCTACAAGGCTTCCCTTGTCTAGATTGTTGACCACCAAGTACATCCTTTGATCTACTTAATATGTTTCATGCACCAAGAAATATCTCACAAGGTGGCATAAATAGAAGGCGTTGAGATAGTGAGAGCATCCCCTACTAGTCATAGGAATGGCCAACTAAGAGAAGTATGCAAAAACAATGCACATGTTCAAATGGTCAAGCGTACACCATTGTTGCGCTGCAGCTAGAGAAATCCCTAAAAGGTCATAAGCCAAGTCAGCAAAATCCTTGCTAGTGGTGGGGAGGATGAGAGTACTAACTTCAGGTTCACCCATGATTGCACTAAATTCTTCAAGACTGGGGCATATCTCCACACCGTTGAAGTGAAAGACATGTCGAGAAGGAATCCAAAAGTTGGCAGCAATATGAAGAAAAGGTTTATTCACCTTGATTTGGTGATATGGGAAGATGTAAGAAAGGCCAAAAGGGATGAGAGCATCTTTGAAACTAGGGCCAAGCATCTTGATCCATGCCAAGACTTCTAACGGAGAGAATTATGCCATTGGAAAGCCTTAAAGAGTCTAGGCTTAAAACAAGTTTGGTGAGGGTTTGGGAGCCCCCAACGGCTATTTTATACTTGAGTAAAGCAGTTAGGGTTTTTCTGACCTACAATGTGCATGCACAGGGTCAAGGTTGTGTATGCATGGTTAAGACCTGCGTACGCAGGCACATGTATGCATATGCAGGAAGATAGGTAGAGATGAGTTCCTTTTCCTATTTGGTGTGTGATTTTCCAACCAAGACCCCTCACATGATTCTTACTGCCTCAAGGACTCCTCAAAGACACAATCAAGCTTAGATTTCAAGCATTACAGATTGAGAAAAGCAAAGTTCTATAAAATTGAACAAACATCCCCATGAGTTGTAAATAAAGTACATGTCCTAAATAAAAACAAAAATATAAAAAATGTTCTTAAAATAAAACCCAATTTCTCAAATAAAAGATATAATGCAGAAATACATACTAATAAGGAAAATAAGAAGTGAAAAGAAATATGTTGTGTGTCTGTGTCTATCTGTTTGCAAGATCACTGGAAGCACCTCTTCCTTGGCTAGTAACTAGGAGTCGCCCCTAAATTGCCACCACCATCACCACCATCATTGTCATCATCACTTGAGTAGGAAAACTCTTCAGGACCATAAATTTACCAAAAGTACTTGGTCATCTCTAGCTTTAAGTTCCCTGCCAGCTAAACCAGCTCCTTACGCTCCTAAACAATGGGCTAAATTTTGAAAAAGGGAAGTGTTGGAATAAGTGTTGAGGGATACAAGAGTTGAAAAGAAAGAGACAAAGATGAAGGAGAACTTATCGCTCATGTACCTTCTGGAAAGGGGTAGCCCATAACATTTATGTTGCAGCCCATAGCACGATCACGAGCGAAACCACTAGGACTATATACATAGACCGACCATGATAAGCAAGAAGGTTTGATGGGAGTACCAGCAACAGGGCCCGCCTAACATAAGTATCCCATGTGAACATCATCATATGAAGCAATGCAAAGGAAAATTGAAAATGAACGAGAAGAGAGAGAGCATATACCATAGGAGTGAGGGAAGGCATACAACGAGTGTTGTTGAACTCAACATAGTCCAACTCCTCTGAAACCCGCTAGGTGTAGGGAATGCCATTCCTCCACACCCACTAATTGGTAGGTTACCCTTTGCACCAGATAGAGTGCCCTTAAGCCAACACCCTCAAAGGGCTAGGTAATCCCAAAGATGATGAGAGTAATGCTTCCAAGTCTAAGGCTGCAACAGGAGGAAGACTGGCTCATGGGCTCTAATTGACCTGTGACAACACATAAGGTTAGCAGAGAAAAATTGTAAGAAACATGCAAAAAGCGCAATGAGAGGCATTAAATCCTTAGCTCACCTCAGCAGAAGATAAACCCTTGAAATGAGCCCTAATCGAAAGGAAGCTCTTTAGATCCATATCCATGCCACAAGGAATGAGACCATATTCTGGAAAGAAAAAGGCAAGATGACAATGTTCAAGACAACAGTTTGCAAGAAACAGCTATGAAGAGTTTGCAAGATGGCTATTTGCAAGAGAAGTAGTTATAGTATGCAAGATGACAGTTTGCAAGAAATAGATATGGATAGATATGCATAGTTTGTAAGATGATAGTTTACAAGATAAAGGCATGGATATAGTTTGCAAGAGCATGATGCATAGTTTAGCCTAGATACATAAGCCGTAAAAGAGAAAAGAAAGAAAGACTGGCCTCAAGGAGCTTCCATGGCCCAACAAGTTGGCGCAAGGTCCTCTAACTAAGTGTATCCAAGGAAGAGTACAAATAGGCGAGACACGCCTCCCCTCAGTTGGCCTCTCGAGCCTCCCCAAAGTTGCGGAAGAGGGCTAGCCACTTTAGAGATAATGTCTACCCTCCATTGGTAAAAAGATATGCCCTTAGAAGGTACAGCAAGAAGGCCTTAGCCATCTTGGCACAATCTTCAGATGTCACTTGTGGGAGAGGCTTGTAATCCTCCTTGATGTTGAAGTTGTAAGGTTGAATTTAGTCAACCATCTTGTTTGCTTTATTTCGTGCCAATTTGCTTGTAATTCAACATTCAGAAACCTTGTATTTAGGTGGAAATCATGTAAAGGTAGTGTGTGAGAGAGCGTGAAGAAATGCTCAAGAATGTGCAGTGAAGCAGTGGCTTGCGACTGGATCTTGCAGGTGGCTTGTGACTGGCAAGCTGCGAGACGATGTACATGAGCAAAGCATGTAAAAAAGCTGAATCGTCATGCCAGCTGTTGCACTATAGGACAAAAAGTCCAGACTGGCCATTTAGTTAGCTCGCGGCTTGAACTAGCAACTTAATTAAGTCACAAGACCAAGTCACCAGCCAGCTCTATTTTGGAAAAACTGCCTTTTCGCATTCCTTTCTCATTCTAGTATAAATACCTCTTATACCCACGAAATGTAGAGAGCTTCCAGATAGAATTTTTAGAGAGAAACCCTAGAGAAAAACAAGATTGACTCATCCACAATCTTTTCATAGAGACTCTTCAAATTCCTCTACTCTCACCCTCTCCATTGTTACATCCTTGAGAAGTTCTTACCCAAATCTTTTTTTCATTATACCCACATCTGTGAGAATGCTTTTTGGTGCTTTGGGAAGCAGTTAGGAAGGGACCAATGGTTATTGGTTAATGCTATGGGCTATAGCGGAATCCAGTAAGTTATAAAAGACAAAGGTTCGGCGTAACCTCGTTGGAGCAAGAAGCTTGGAGGGCTTAGGTACACTGGGTAGATTAGGCTTGGAGGGTCTATTGCTATTCATGTATCCCAACTACATTTTCTAGTGGATTATTGACCGCTTGGAAGGCGATGGAGAGGTTTTTTACCGACGGTTTCGGTTTCCTCTTCAATAACACATCATTGTGTTGTCTTTGTGTTTGCATCTCTCTTCCCTTAATCTTTGCCATTTAATTTTTACTGTGGATGTGATTTTAATTGGTTTAGATTGTCTATCAATTCTGTTATTAGCTTGTGTTCATTTTCGGTACATATATTGTTTGACATTTTCGGTACATAGCTTGTGTTCATTTTCGGTACATTATACACTATTTGAACATTCAATTGGTATCAGAGCGGGTGCACTATTTGTGATTTAAACACCTTAGTACGATCCTTGACCCCGTATTGAAATGGACTGGTCTCAATCTTTAAATGCACCACCGTACTTTGATGGTAGCAACTATGCCTTTTGGAAAGTCAGGATGAGGGCTATCTGGAATGCGGTGGATATTGGATGGACAAGGCCAGAGGCTGCCAAATCCACGTGGGCTAAGGCAACCCTCGCCGCGTTTAATGCAAATAGCAAAGCACTTAATGTTATTTTTTGTGGTGTGTCTCCAGATGAGTTCCACATGATATCTCACATTTCTATTGCCAAGGAGGCATGGCAGATATTGGAGACCACATATGAAGGAATGAAGAAAGTGAAGGATACCAAGTTGCAGATGCTAACCATTCAGTTCGAGGAGTTGAAAATGAGTGAGGACGAGTCTTTTGACTCTTTCTATAACAAGCTGAACGAAGTAGTCATCAGCAAGTTCAACTTAGGGGAGAAAACAGAGGACTTAAAAGTTGTGAGAAAAATCCTTCGTTGAGAGCTTCCGTGCCAAGGTGACAGCAATTGAAGAGAGTAAGGACCTTGATGATATCAAAGTCCAAGAACTGATTGGCTCACTTTAGACTTATGAATTGTCATTGCCCACACAAAGGAAGAGCAAATCTCTTCCTCTTAAGACGGTTAATGAAAGGGTTGAAGCTCACGACTCATCAGATGAGGATGTTGTCGATAAAGACGTGGCATATTTGGTGAAGAATTTTCAAAAGTTCTTGAAATTCAAGAACAATGGAAAATTTGGTGATAAAGGGAAATTTCAAAGTTCCTAGAAGGAGTAAAAGGAATTCAAAAGGAAAGATGTAAAGGAATCCCTATCTACACAAGGAATCACTTGCTTCGAGTGCAACAGACATGGACATTTCAAGAAAGAATGTCCCAATTATTTCAATCGAAGGGCAAGGTGTATGCCACTACCCTTAGTGATTCCGATTCCTCTAATTCGGATTCTGAGGAAAGCTGTGACGGAGAAGGGAACTACTCAGCTTTTATGACTATTTCTCATGTTGAGTCGTCCGAGGACTTGAATTTGCTTGTACAAGAGCTTAGGGAGCATAGTGATGAGGAATCAATGGAAATTGTAGAAGAATCAGATGTTGAAGAAGATGAGAATACAGAGGGTCTTCAAGAAAACTTTAATTCACTCCTTGAGAAATTAGGAGAATATGCACGTGTGGCCAAGGCAGCCGTGAAAAAGATGAAGAAAGCAGAGGAGGACTATAGAAGTCTTTTAGTGTGACATAAGGAGGCCAAGTGTGAGATAGAGAAGCTGAATGGAGAGTTGTCAGAAGCTTATCTAAAAATTAGATTCCTTGAGCTTGAGGTAGTTCAAGCAAATGCCAAGGTAGAGAGGGTCTTCACCAAGAAGCTAGATGATGTCATTTTCTCTTAAAAACAATTCTCAGACAAATTCGGGTTGGGATATACCAGACAAAGTAGTTAAGCTGTCAAAATTACCATGGAAGTGAAGTTTGTGCAAGCCAAAGAACTTGTAGTGGCTGCCTCTCTACCTAAGAAAGGAGAGGATGAAAAGAAGAAAAATGTGGCTGACCATGGGTATTGAATAAGCCTCATAACCAATCAGTGATCAAACCTGAAGCTAGAGGGAAATCTCTTCCAAGATCACAAAGAGGTCCGAGAACGAACCATTTTTGCCATCATTGTGGACTTCAAGGACACACCAAACCAAATTGTCATAAGCATAGAGCATTGAAGAATGCAATTGGTCAAAGGTAAAGAGGATCAAGAAATGACAAGAGGACTTGGGTTGTTGAGTCATCAAGAGGTTGAAATGGTGATCCCGGTGTGATGAACGTGATGAAGATGATCGGTGCATTCACCATTTGCTTGGAAAGCTTCACTAGAAGGTTTGAAAGTCCTAACTCTCGTACCCAATCCTATAGGGATATCCCTCCAAATGCACGTGATGTGTAGGTGAAGAAAGGTACTCATGCATAAGCATTACAGTATGTTCATGCATTAATACTTCCTATGCTTTGTGACTATGCTTGGTTGTTTGCTTTTTGCTAGTTTAAGTTGAAAATTGTTTGTTTGTTTATTTGTTTCTTTTTAAATGTTTTTACATTGTTGTTTTTGATCAATCTTTTCCTTCTTTTGTGTCAAAAATCCAAAAACACATAAAAAGTAGAAAATCCAAAAAGTTTGATCGACATTGTTGAGTGTTGCCTCAAAGCATGTTTTGCCTTGTACCTTTGTACTAATGGCTATGTGCATTTACGAGCTTAGCTTGTTCCCTATGCACTCATATCATTGTGGGAAAAATCTTGAAATCTATGTGACAATCATTTCTGCTTCAATCTTTAAGGAAATGTATGGATTTTGTTTCTTACACATTATATTTCACATTTACTACATATATCTCTTGGATTGTGTGTTTTTACTGATATTTGTATATCTCTTGATTGAAAATGGGTATTTGATCTTATGTTGAAATTGTTATGTGTTTGTTGGTGGTTATGTACTGATCTACTCTATCTTGAGTAAATATTGTGTTGTTAGTGGCACACACGCACTCTTTATCATGTTTGGGACCTAAATCTCAAGTTTTTAGGGTTTTCTTCATTATCCATGTTTTGGAACTAACCCAATGCTAATAATGTTTGGTGCCTTATGTGGTTTCTCTTGTTTTTGGTAAAACATGATGCAGGGTGAAAATGTCTCCGTTCAAGAGAGCAGTTGTGAAAGGGGTAGCAGCAAAGGGAAGGAGCTTGTCATTGATGTTGATGACCTCTCACCTAGAACAAAAAGGACCCGTTCACCATCAGGGGTGTTCAATCCCAACAAGTTTAGATCCTATTTTACCTTTTAGACTCATGAGAATTATTTCAGAGATGCTACACCATTGGTTGAAAGGGTTGTTGATCAACCTTCTCTTTTTGACACCGACATTCCTAAATGGTTTGCTCACAAAGATTGGAATTACCTTCTCTTCGACCTTGATAAAGCATATGAGAATTTGGTGAAAGAGTTTTATGCCAATGCAATTGTTGAAGGCGAAGACCTCAAGTGCTGGGTTAGAAGAAAAAGTTTATTAGTCTCTCTCATATATTTGGCTAAGATCCTTCACATCAACCGATCGATGCTTAAAAACTCTCCAGTTTATGATGATCTATGTCCAGATAAGGACCTATTTTAGGATGCTTTTGGAAAAGACTTGGAATTCTCATCAAATGGGAACTCAATCAGTGTTTCCTCTCTTCCTCCGAAATTGAGAGTGCTTACAATCATCATGTTTCACAATCTGTACCCACTATCTAGCATCGGGTATATGAACCTCGGACGTGCCTTGTTTCTTCATGATCTGATCTCTGATGTAGAGATTGACATTTGTGCACATATCTTTCATGTTTTGCGCAAAACAGTTCTACGAACTGATTCAAGGACATGCATTCCTTTTTGTGACCTCATTTCTAGGATATTGAAGCTCAAAGGGATTCATCCATCAACAGATGAGTCTCCCTACACAAAACTGGCTCCAATCAACATGTGTACGTTCAACGCTAGCATTGGTCATAGTCAGAAGGGAATCAAAACGGAAACTTCAAAATCTCACAGTGGTTCGCACTCTAGTTCATCCACATTTGACGAGAAGCTAGACAACATTGTGGCATCTGTCCACGAGTTGAGCTCCAAGATGTCTGGACTCGCATTTATCTTGCATCATCACAACATTCGATGGGATATGAAGTTCACTTCTCTCCAAACTCAATTGGATCAGATTCAAAGAAAGTTAGAAGAAGATGAGGACTAGCTATTCCATGACAAAAAATGGGAGATGATGTTGATAGGGGAAGTACAATGATAGGGGAAGAAAAAGCTGGATCAAAGGGGGAGATTTCAGCAAACAGGCCTATGTTTAATATTTTACTTCATATTAGCATATTTCAGTGTTTATGTTATGTTATTCAGTTTTATTTTAAGCGTTTTGTACCTTTTTCTTTTGTAAGCTTTTAAGGTTTTGTAACCATGCTTTGTAGCTTTTGTATTTGTTGTTAAATGTCATGTATTTTCTTTAAGTACATCACTCTTTTGCCCTGTATTGGATTTTATATCCTTAATGCAATTACCTTGTGTTGTTGCATTGGTTGAGTGTTGGACATATAAATGATACTTTGCAATTGAGCTTATTAGCTTACATGTCCGGATGTTCATTCCATGTGTGAATGAGCATTGTGATCACTATTTATAGTGATTGTTTGTTTTTGGTCAAGCCATGATTTATTACTTATTTTAATTTGCTAGATTGCATTGTGCTTGCTCCATATGCATTACAAGTTTTCTGCAGAAAATGATCATATTATGTTGTTGTGTTTCAGAAGATACTTGTTCTTATGGTTCAAGAGCTTCAAAGATTCTAGAGTTAGGTGTAAGTGAGTTTTGATCAACTATTCCCAACTCACACGTTAAGTCTAGAGTTTGTTGTAGGGTTTTGTCACGGAATAGCCCAAGGGGGATATTGTAAGGTTGAATTTAATCAACCATCTTGTTGGCTTTATTCTGTGCCAATTTTCTTGTAATTCAGCACTTAGAAACCCTGTATTTAGGTAGGAATCATATAAGGGTAGTGCGTGAGAGAGTGTGAAGAAATGCTCAAGAATGTGTGGTGAAGCAGGGACTCGCAACTGGATCTTGTGAGTGGCTTGCGACTGGCAAGCTGCTATATGATGCACATAAGAGAAGCATGCAGAGAAGCTGAACTGTCATGCTAGATGTTGCACTACAGGATAAAAAGTCCAGACTGGCCATTCAGTTAGCTCACAGCTTGAACTCGTAACTCAGTCAAGTCGTGAGGCCAAGTCACTAGCTAGTTTTGTTTTGGAAAAACTGACTCTTCGTATTCCTTTCTCACCCTAGTATAAATACCCTTTATACCCACGAAATGTAGAGAGCTTCCAGAGAGAATTTTTAGAGAGAAACCCTAGAGAAAAACAAGATTGACTCATCCACAATCTTTTAATAGAGACTCTTTAAATTTCTCTACTCTCACCCTCTCCATTGTTACATCCTTGAGAGGTTCTTACCCAAATCATTTTCTCACTATACCCATATTTGTGAGAAGGCTTTTTAGTGCTTTGGGAAGCAGTTAGGAAGGGACCAATGGTTATTGGTTGATGCTATAGGCTATAGTGGAATCTGGTAAGCTAGAAAAAACAAAGGTTTGACATAATCTCGTTGGAGCAAGAAGCTTGGAGGGCGGCGGAGAGGTTTTTTGCCGATGGCTTCGGTTTCCTTTTCGATAACACATCGTTATGTTGTCCTTATGTTTGCATCTCTCTTCCCTTAATCTTTGCCATTTAATTTCTGTTGTGGACGTGATTTTAATTGGTTTAGATTATTTATCAATTATGTTATTAGTTTGTGTTCATTTTCCACAAATATATTGTTTGACAATAAGCTTGAATTGATAATATTGTAATTAGGGGTCTAAACGCTCATAGTGTTTTATACGCTATTTGAACATTCAGAAGTATTGGGTTGTTTCATTGGAGTTCCACCTCTCGAGCAAGTTAATGCCTAACTGGATGCCCGACTCACCCTCCAAGTTTATGAGGGCCCCATCGTACCTAAGGCCAGTTATGCGGTGGAAGTTGTGGAGAGTCACAGTTATCTTTCTGTTAGTAATGTGGAAGGTATGGGTAATGTCCCACCACCTCTTAACCAAAGTCTACATCAGAATGGTACTAACAGATCTCTCCAGTAGTAAGCAGATGATCGGCTTAAAATCCACTGCACGAATGTAGGCCCTCGTCTCTATGGAAAGGACCTTGTACCATGCTGCCACATTGTTGGTACTGCCTCTACTTGAAAATGGGGGTGAAATCTGCAAAATGTTGAAAAAAAGGTGTTAGATTTGCATTTGGATGAGAAATAGATTAAACAAAAGTGAAATAGATTAAACAAAAGTGAAATTAGAGTTTCTGCCTGGCAGTATGCACATGCAGGTTTGTGTCCGCGTATGCAGGCACCAAGTACACGTACGCAGGTTGGAAATAATACGCAAGCACTAAGTACGAGTACATGGACCAACGTAATGTTTATTACATTACAAGTTAGGAGGTGTAACGTCCTAACTATGGGAAACAATACAACAACAAACCCACCCTACAATGTAATGACTTAGAAACTATCCTTAAGCCAGTTCTGTTAAAATTGCATTGCATTCTGTATGTGTTTTTTTGGTTGATAGATTGATATAGATGGGGACCTAGCTTTGTTTGACCCAACCAAGCCTTTTCTTAGGGGAGAATTTGGTCAAGATCAGAGGGAAGACTCCAAAAAGAATCCAAGAATGACAGTTAAGCCAACAGTTCCAGTTCCAAGCCTATCACAGTACTGAAGGCCTTGAGTATAGAAGGCACCCTACAATTACAACACCTCAACCCCATGTTCAACTTGCAAGACAGCCCAAGCCACAAGAAATCTGAAGGCTCTGTCACCATGGTAGAAGGAGAGGAGCACTAAAACACTGAAAAGCCAATGAGCACTCAAGAGCTACTAAACACTATGGTGGCAAGCCAAATTTAGTTGAGGGAAGACATGAACCTTATAGTATAGCAATTTCAAAGCCTAAAGGGTAGCCATGAGGAAAACAAGATCGATCAAAATCCCCCTATCTCAGAGAGTGAAATGAAGATTAATGAAAAGATAAGTAAGATGGAGGAGATGATCAAAAGGGCATGCAAGATGGAAGACCTCATGGATTATCAATCGCTCTCTCTTTTCCCAGGTGTAAGATTGCCCCTGAAGTTTAAGATGCTGGTCTTGGACAAGTTCGATGGCATTGATTGCCCCAAATCCTAATTAAAGATGTACATAAAGGCTATGCAGCCTCTGGGAGCTACTAAAGAAATGTTGGCACAAATGTTCCAAAACACCTTAACTAGAGCTGCTCTTAGATGGTTCCTCAATATGGAAGACAATCAAGCCAAAAACTGGGAAGACATTTGTAGGGAGTTCCATAACCAGTACAAGTACAATATAGAAGTAAACATGACAAGAACAGACTTGGAGACCACTAAACAAGAGCCGAAGGAGTCCTTTTCAACCTTCATTATCCATGGTTGTAAAAAACTTGTTACCTATATACTATAAATATTTGTTTGCTTAGTATTTTCCAAATTTTAAAGCTTTAATTGCTGCTGGTATTTAGATTGAGGATGCAATAACTAATAGGACCATAAAAAATGAGGATGCGTAAATTTAAAAATAATTTTAGGCCTTTTAGCTCCAAAACTATAGAAGTGTGTAATATATATAAAACTGATCCCTACGACCTTATTGCTCTAGTGCAAATATCACAAGGACCGCCGCTACGGCTTAGGAGGGAATTTCATGAACTTTATATGCCAATGAGTCAAGTATTTGAAAAACTAAAAGCAAAAGGGTTACTGAAACCCTTAGACTCAAGACCAATCCCAAACCCATTACTTGCAAAGTTTGATGTGAGTAAAAGGTATGCCTACCATCAAGGACCAAGCCATGACACTAATAGGTGTTATAACCTTCGTCATGCAATCTAAGATTTAATAGACAACAAGGTGATTCCACTGCCTATAAGGCCTAATACCACCAATAACCCCTTGCCTAACCAAAATTTTGGGAGAGGACAAAGAATCAACTGTTTGATTTCTGAGGAGGAAGGAGAAGAGGATCCATCTGAGTTGATCTATGACCTACCTAAATGCTTTATGATGACTTGGGAAGAGCTAATGGGCATGACATCCGCAGCAGGATACAATATATGGAGTGAGGATATTGCAGAAATCACAAATTACCCAATATCCATATATGGGGGGAGACATTCAAACCTTAATCAAATAACCCAACATCCACATATAGAGGGAGACACCTTAAACCCCAATCAAATAACCCAACATCCCCATATGAGGGGAGGCACTTCATACCCCAAGACATTGAATCAAATGGCCCAACAAAAATTACCCACTCACAAAGGGGAGACACTTTAAACCCCCACATTTGGAGACAGATAAACCGGTAAAAGCCTTGAAGAAGGCAACCTAACAGACACCTAATAAAGAGGATGAGGTCCTCAAGCAGTTGTAGAAGATGCAAGCTAATATATCCTTATGGGGTTTACTTATGGCCTCATATAAACACCGTCAGAATTTGGTGGACCCTATCAATCAAATCAAAGTCACTACAATTGCTGCTTTTCAAGATTTGAATGTTATGATTGGGTCTAATATCACCAATATCACCAATAACCCTTTCCCCAACCAAAACTTTGGGAGAGGACAAAGAATCAACTATTTGATTTCTGAGGAGGAAGGACAAGAGGATCCTTCTGAGTTGATCTATGACCTACCTGAATGCTTTATGATGACTTGGGAAGAGCTAATGGGCATAATGTCTGCAGCAGGATACAATATATGGAGTGAGGATACTACAGAAATCATAAATTACCCAACATCCATATATAGGGGAGACATTCAAACCTTAATCAAATAACCTAACATCCACATATAGGGGGAGACACTTTAAACCCCAATCAAATAACCCAACATCCACATATGGGGGGAGACACTTCAAAGCTTAATTAGATAATCCAACATCCACATATGGGGGGAGGCACTTCATACCCTAAGACATTGAATCAAATGACCCAACAAAAATTGCCTACCTCACAAGGGGGAGACACTTCAAACCCCCACATTTTGGAGATAAACAAACCGGTAAAAGCCTTGAAGAAGGCAACCTAACAGACACCTAATAAAGAGGATAAGGTCCTCATGCAGTTGTCGAAGATGCAAGCCAATATATCCTTATGAGGTTTACTCATGGCCTCATATAAACACCATCAGAATTTAGTGGACCTTATCAATCAAATCCAAGTCCCTACAATCGTTGCTTTTCAAGATTTGAATGTTATGATTAGGTCTAATATCACCAATATCACCAATAACCCCTTGCCTAACCAAAATTTTGGGAAAGGACAAAGAATCAACTGTTTGATTTCTGAGGAGGAAGGAGAAAAGGATCCGTCTGAGTTGATCTATGACCTACCTGAATGCTTTATGATGACTTGGGAAGAGCTAATGGGCATGATGTCTGCAGCAGGATACGATATATGGAGTGAGGATACTGCAGAAATCACAAATTACCCAACATCCATATATGGGGGGAGACATTCAAACCTTAATCAAATAACCCAACATCAACATATATGGGGAGACATTTTAAACCTCAATCAAATAACCCAACATCCACATATGGGGGGAGACATTTCAAACCCTAATTAGATAATCCAACATCCACATATGGGGAGAGGCATTTCATACCCCAAGACATTGAATCAAATAACCCAACAAAAATTGCCCACCTCATAAGGGGTAGACACTTCAAACCCCCACATTTGGAGGTAGACAAACTAGTAGAAGCCTTGAAGAAGGCAACCTAACAGACACCCAATAAAGAGGATGAGGTCCTCAAGCAGTTGCAATAGATGCAAGCCAATATATCCTTATGGGGTTTACTTATGGCCTCATATAAACACTGTCAGAATTTAGTGGACCTTATCAATCAAATCCAAGTCCCTACAATTGCCGCTTCTCAAGATTTGAATGTTATGATTGGGTCTATAAGTAGGGAGCATACTATTTCCTACTCAGATAGAGACTTAACTAAGAAGTGGAAGTGCCATAATGACCCATTGCACATTACTATAGATGCCAAAGGAAAAAGGATACCAATGGTCTTAATTGATGATGGAAATGCTCTGAATGTGTGTCTTTTAAAAACAGCATGTTGCCTAGGCTTGAGTATTGAAGATTTTGTGCCGTCTGATTAGCATGTGAGAGCATATGACTACAGTAGAAGGGAGGTTTTAAAGGTTGTGATATTGGAGCTCACCATAGGGCCAATGATAAAAAAAAGGTAGAGTTGCAAGTACTAAACATAGCTTCATGCTTCAACATGCTCTTTAGGCAACCATGGATTCATTATACAAAAGCCGTGCCTTTATTCCTTTACCAAAAGGTTCGGTTTCCACATGAAGGAGCTATAGTTACTATATATGGTGACACTCTAACTCTACCAAAGCCCATTTTTGGTATCGATTTTGAGAATAAGCCACTAACCCTAGATGGCTTTGAAATTGAGAAGCTTGGTTTTGAAAGAAGGGAGGACAAGGTTGAAAAGATCCTTATGGACTTTGATCCCTACAGCAATAACAAGGTGGTAGAAATGATGAGAAAGATGAGTTATTTTCTAGGGATAAACCTAGGGAGGACCGTGAAAGAGGTAGCTGTTCGAGTTCTGACAATTCTTATGGCCACACCACCTTTCGGGTTAGGTTACAAACCTACCGATGATGACTTATTAGAGATGAAAGTGAGGAGGATGGCTTGTGCAAAGGCTAAAGCAAAGGGACTTCCTAGTCCTCTAGAACCCTTAAAGCCTTACAATCCTACATTGAATGGAAAGTTTGTCAAAGTTGGAGATAGTCAACATTATTGGAGATTTCTTGAACTAAGATACAATCCTAAGTCGAAAAAAATGGTGCCTAGATTTGAATTATTCCTTGATTGTGATAATAAGCTTCCAGAACTAAAGAAGGAAAATACAAATTGGGTCCCAACTAATTGGGCGGATTACATGGATCCTAATGCAATGACTATGCTGTTGGAAGATGCTATCTTCAACATAGAGGAGGAAGAATGCTGGGAGGCTTGCCAACATGCATTAAAGAACCCATATGAAACAAGAACGGATGATGAAAATGATGAAAGGGGAAAAGCCCCTAGTGATGACGATGAAGGTAGTGATAGTGAAGAGGATATTAGTGGTGACAACAACAATGATGATAGTGGAGACAATGACGGTAGAGACAATAACAGTAATGATAGTGATGGTGAAAGAAGTAATAGTGAAGACTATGGTAGCCAGGATAGTGAAAATGATAGGGGTGAACCCCCTAGTGATAGAGACGATGAAGATGCAGGACCTTTCTATGAAGACCATTTTGATGACAACATGGACTATTATGATGGAGACATAGAGGATGATGTAGAAGCTGAGGGTGGAGACTATGATGAATACCTTTATGGGTGACCTTCGGATTGGAGTTGTATGAAAGCTCAGATTTGTGTTAAAACACAAGAGTTGTTTAGACCTCCAATTAAAAATTACGGCTAGATTTCTTTTACTCTAACTTATTTAAGTGCAGAAACAAGAATAAATGAAGCGCAATCAACCGATACTACTCTAGTGTATAAACATGAACAATAAACAATAAAAGTAAATCACAATAGTAAGGGAAGAGAGATACAACCACAAGATAACACCGAGACGTGTTATTGAAGAGGAAACCGAAGAACTCGGCGAAAAACCTCTCTGCCGCCCTCCAAGCGGTAAATTGATCCATTAGACAATAAGTTAGGATATAGGAATATCAAGAGACTCTCCAAGTCCAATCTACCTAATGTACCTAAACCCTCCAAGCTCCTACTCCAACAAGGCTTCTTGGAATCGTGTCTTGTCTAACTTTCTGGATCCCACAATACGCCCGATTGCATCTGCCAAGCATCATCGGCTTCTCTTGGCAAATCCCCAAAGCTTCCCAAGTTCCAAAACACTTTCTACACTCTGAATAGGTGTAGGTTGTGTTTGGGTACAAATCTCCTCTCAAGGTATGAAAATAGGAGAGGCAAGGAGAAGAAGCTAGAATGATTTCTCACTAAGGATGAGTAGCTCTCTCTCTCTAAAAGATGGGTGTGCGTGTTGTAGAAAACCTATCTAGGGTTTTTCTCTCTGAATGGTTCCTTTACATTTGTGGGTAATAAGGGTATATATATAATATGGGTGAAGGGTAAGAAAGTCACACTTAAAAAACCTTCTGGCAAAGAGTCTCGCGGGTATCTTGCGGGAAGGCCTTACCCGCGAAATACTTGCAAAATTGACAGCCTGGCACGACTTTTTATCTTCTAGTCATGTGCTTCTCACATGCCCTTTTCGCAGGAACCCTTCTTGCAAATTTCTCACGAGCTAGTCCCAAAATGCACTGATCTTCAATTAAGCTTGAGTTTTCACCAACTTAATACTAAACCCAATACAATAAAATCACACAAAATACAAGGAACAAAATTAAAGTAATTATAACACTTTTTTGTCATGGAATAAAGCCAACATAAAACATAGTTGTAAATCACAACTTTACATTGTATTACAAATGCTAGTTCAAAATCAGGCCCCCGATATGATAAGCATGGTAGGGAGATTCCCGACCTTGGTTCGTTTCATAATTCAGAATTTGGCTCATTGATTGCATACACAGATGAAGAAGATGACATAGATGCAAGATTGGTGACACTGGATAGAAATCTAATGATCCATAGTATAGAGTAAATCAGAATACTTCCCCCAATATGTCCGCCCAAGCAATAAAGGGAAGCAAGATTTATTTAAGGTGTAGATGGATAGTATAGTTCACCTAAATGGCTATGCATTTGACAAGCCTGCAAACATCGAAGTTGATGGTGAAAGCCCAGATTATATGGATGAAGACCCTAGAGTGTTGATGTTGAAGGAGGAAGGAACTCATTGGGAGCTAGCTGCCATCGTCGAAGCCACAACTAAGTTCAAGAACTGGGCATAGGAGGGAGCTACCTACCCCATGGAAGACCCTCTGGAGAAGATCAAGACCATCGAGCCATTCACCCTACCAAAAACATTGTTTCTATCCCTAATGAGTCTATCTCTGCTAGTATTGTTATTCTTGTTAAGACTGTTTGTGATCGTGTTTCTATTCCTATAGAGTCCATTCCTGTTGAGTCTGTTAAGAAATCTACTTCTTATAATATGATTTCTAATTTTGTTTATTTGTTGGCTTTGAATGTTTATATTTTAGAAATTAGTAAAGAAACTTTTAATAATGAGGAATTAAAACAAGGACATGTAGAACCTATAAAAGAAGAAACTCAATCTATTAACCTAGAACCTCATGATGAACCTAAGATGGTCCACATTGGTAATACCTTAACCTCCTTTGAGAAGGATGCATTAGTTACACTATTGAAGAAGTTCAAAGAGGTTTTTGCATGGTTGTACGAGGACATGCCCAAGATTGATATAGATATAGTGCAACATTGCATTCCAATAGGCCCGGCCATGAAGCCAGTCAAGCAGAAGCCGAGAAGGATGAAGCCAAAGTGGACTCTTAAGATCAAGGAAGAAGTCAAGAAATAATACAATGCGGGATTCTTAAGGGTGGTCAACTACCTAGAATGGTTAGCTAATGTGGTTATGGTACCAAAGAAGGATGGGAAAATGAGGATGTGTTAGACTTTAGATACCTTAATAAGGCAAGCCCAAAGGATGATTTTCCCTTGCCTCATATTGATATCTTGGTTGGCAATATGACAGGACATGCATTGCTGTCATTCATGGTGTTAGGTTTTTGTATCTCATACAAAAATACGCGCAGTGGAAGCAACAAAAAACACGGATCTACTTCAATCATGAAAGATAAACATGTAACCATGAATTCTAGAATCAAAGAATAGAAAGCGTACCTTGGTGCAGTGAATTTCAAAACCTTGACTTGAGAATACCTTCAATCTTCATCTCAATTCCACATGGTGCCCAAGATGTGTGGTCTCTCAATCAGTCTTTTTGTACATAAACTCTCAAAGAAAAAAAAACCTTCTTCTTCTCCTTGTGGAGAAGAACTGATTTCTTTTTCTTTTCATCTTACGTACGTTAAAAAATTCTCTCAGTTTCTTTATTTAATAACACTTATTAAATAATGACTAATTTCTAATTGGGTTAGCCTTTTGGGCCTACCCAATTGGGCTTTAGTTTGTGACTTGAGATGGGACCAAAGGGACTAATAAGACACTAGCTCCAATGGGCCTTGGGCTTTTCCGTCAACTCTTGACAAGTCCAAGTTACCATTAATTATATTCAATACCACTATAAGAATATAATTGCACTCTAGGCCTTATCTATAAATTATTTCCCAAGACTTTATTATACATTCAACCCTTTCATTAAAATATTCGTAGTAATACAAAGTCATTAATATTGACTGCCACTTTGAAGGTCACTACATCTTAATCCTTGAGTACCCGATTTAATCCTTTATGTTATTCATAATATATTTATGAAATCCAATTTCATAAATATATACTTTAGTAACTCTTTACTAAAGTTGTTGGGCCTAACACTCTGAATAACCAAACCCATTAAACTTATCTCAAGGGAATATTTTATATCTCTGTTAAGAGATTATGAATTCCATCTTGAGAATATATGTTCCATCAACACTAAATGCGGCTGCCCAACATACTGAGGTTTTGACCATAACTTATAGATCTCACTCCTGATATATCAAAGTAACCTACATCTCATGATCAGGTCCATTATTCTCTCAGGATTTAGAGTTGATGTAAATAGAAGTCATGAGCTTTATTATTCATTTGACAGTCCTTAGGAGAATAATAAATCTCACAGCGGTCCAGTTCAATATGTCTTAACTCTTAAAACATATCAACATACCAACTAGAAGTCTCCATTTCCATGATCAAGACAAATCATCTTAGTTGTTATGTTATAGTCTTCGCAGATGAAATGCCCAATTTCATCACCGACTACGAACTAAAATTCTGAGTTTACAAAGAACTTATGATTTATATCTTCTGTGACTAAATCACATAAATCACATACTATGCATCTCATGGACTAAGATAATGTCCCATTAGTTCATAAATAGTCTCAAATAATTAAGCAACTTAATTATTCATGACATGCCAATAAATTGGATTTTAGGGCACAAACCCTAACACATGGATGGCTTTTCGGGATACAATTAGATAAAGATGGCTCCAGAAGATATGGAAAAGACCTCCTTCATTACTTCATGGGGGACTGATTGCTACAAGGTCATACCATTTGGCCTTAAGAATGCTGGTGCCACTTACCAACGAGTAGCCACTATTCTGTTGCATGATTTGATACACAATGAAGTAGAAGTTTATGTGGATGACATGATAGTGAAGTTTAAAGACCGTGAAGGGCACATATCGGCTTTACAGAAGTTCTTTGAGAGAATTTGAGTTTATAAGTTGCTTTTGAATTTGAAGAAGTGCACTTTCGGTGTGACATCCGAGAAAGTGTTGGGGTTTATGATAAGTCAGAGAGGAATTAAGGTGGATCCCAAGAAGATCAAGGCAATTGTAGAGATGAAGCCTCCAAGATTGAGAAGGAGATCTAGGGGTTTATAGCCCAGCCCACCATGACATGTGAACCACTTTTTCGATTACTAAGGAAGGAAGTTCCCACAGTCAAGAAGCCTTTGAGAAGATTAAGAGTTATTTGATGAAGCCATTGATATTGGTTCCATCGGTACCTAAAAAGCCATTATTGCCATATCTTACAACCATAAATATAGCAATGGGGGCTTTGCTTACTTAATATCTAGAGAAGTCTAGAAAGGAAAATGAAGTTTATTATATAGCAAGAAGATGTTGGCTTATGAAGAGAAATATATAGCACTTGAGAAGACATGTGTATCACTTGTATGGGCTACCCAAAAACTCAGACATTACATGCTTGCTTTCAAGGTCTTGTTGATTGCAAGAATGAATCCTTTGCAATATCTAATGGAGAAGCTGGTGCAAGATGGGAAGATAGCTAAATGGGTTTTTCTTTTGTTAGAATTTGATATCAAATATGTGACTCAGAAGTCTATAAAGGGAAGAGCAATTGCCGATCACTTAGCCCATTGTTCACCCAAAGAAGCTGAAGAAATCCAAGGGGACTTTCTAGATAAGGATATCATAGGGATAGAGTTAGAACCATGGAATGATTAGAATGGAAATGGCATTGGAGTTCTCCTAATTTCTCTAAAAGGAACACACATCCCATTCTCTAATAGGCTCAACTTCCCTGCCACTAATAACGCCACTTAATATGAAGCTTGTATTATGGGGTTACAAGCAACCCTTAGTCTTGAAGTAGAAGAGTTAGAAGTGTATGGTGACTCAGCTTTGATAATTTCTCAAATTCAAAACCGATGGAAGAATGAGGAAGAAAAGCTAATGCCTTATCATGAATATCTTTAGAAATTAGCATCAAAGTTTGGAAAGATTCAGTACCAGTATGTGGCAAGAATGCTGAATCAAATTGCGAATGCTTTAGCAACAATGGCATCCATGATGGATGAGCCTAAGGAAGACCAAGCTTGGCCAATAGTGGTGGAACAAAAAGAAGAGCTAGCTTATTGTATGTCAATAGAAGGAGATGAAAAAATAAATAGGGAAGGTGAATGGTATTCAGACATCTTACAGTACCTCAAGGATGGGACATACCTGAAGTTTGCAGATAAGAATGACCAATTGACTATTAGAAGGTTGTCCACTAATTACATTATTTGTCGTGAAAGGTTGTACAGAAGATCCTATGATGGAATCCATCTCCTTTGTGTGATTACTAGAAAAGCACAACAAGTATTTGAGGAGGTCCATGAGTTAAGTTTAATATTCAGTGCCACAAATCATCACCCTACCATCCTCAGACAAATGGAGTAGTTTAGGCTGCAAACAAGAACATAGGGTGGATCTTGAAGAAGAGTACAAAGAACTAAAAGGATTGGCATTTACAATTACCCTATGCATTTTTGGGGGTACAGGACATCAATTCAGTCATCCACAGGAGCTACTCCTTATTCATTGGTGCATGGGATGGAGGCAGTCCTTCCCATTGAGATGGGTGTTCGTTCATTGATAATAGTATTGGAGAGTGAAATCCCCAAAGTAGATTGGTTGCAGAGTAGATATGACCAGTTATGTATGATGGATGAGAAGAGGCTCAAGGCCTTGTATCACATTCAATGCTACCAAAGGAGACTTAGAAAAGCCTTTGACAAGAAAGTAAGAACTAGAGATTTGAAGACAGGAGATCTAGTGCTGAAGGAGATTCAAGCCCCAATTCAGGAAACAAATGGGAAATTCAAGTAAAATTGGGCAGGTCCATATATCATCAAACATATATACTCTAGGGGAGCAGTAAGGTTGATGGACTCAGATGCAAACCCTTTTACTGAGTCGAATAATATGGATCAATTGAAGAAATACCATGTCTGAGTTGGTATTGAGGAATGGCCACGTCTGAAGTGGTTGAAGTTTATGTCATTTTCTTTCCTAGGTTTGATTAAAAAAAATGAACTGCTAGGTTGAAAACCCGAAAGGGCGGTCTAGGAAAAAATTAAGGCTAAAAATGGTAGGTTGAAAACATGAAAGGGCGATCTACGCAAAAGGAGAGTAAAAAAAAGAGAGTGAAAGAGCCTGCTAGGTTGAAAACTTGAAAGGGTGGCCTAGGCAAATATTAAGGCAAATAAAATAAGCTACATGGTGACCTAATCCTTCTACCAAGGAGGTACGTAGGCAACCATATATTGGTTTGATCACAACTTACCCAAACCCACCATTCACCCATCAAATAAAAAAAGAAGAGAAATTTTTTTGCCAAGATCTAACCATTCCATCAACACAAACCATGCCATTACATAAACAAAACCTTAAACCAAACCCTAAATAGAAGCCTAAAGCTGAAAGTCCTAAATAATTCCTAAAGCTAAAAGTTTCAAACTAACTTTTTAAATAAACATGTTCAAAGCCAAAAAAAGAAAAGAGAACCATGTCTTTTTCATCATTTTCTTCTTTGATTGTTCATTGGTTCCATCTGTAGTAAGTACCTTATCATCTTTATCTCTCCTTTTGAACTCATATAATTACCCCTCGCTTGTCTTGGTTATCTTCAAGAAACTATTTTCTCATAGAAGCCATGTCAATCTCTTTATCCCTAATCATGTTCACCAGCCAGTTAAAGTATTCCACAATCATCCTATGAAAGTAAACCTTAACAAAAGATTGATCAACTCGATCAACCATGTCTAAACCTAACAACATGTTCCTTACAGAAGTAGAAGTTGTGTCCATAGGAATAAAAGGTTTTCTTCCTCTACCATTAGGCATTCCTTGCTCATACTAGAATTGTCTCAAGAGTCTATTAGCTTTATAAAAAGTCACCCTCCTTAAACCAACCAAGAAGATATGATCTTATCCTGGAGATCGCAACAAAGGAGGTGGGCATTTCCACTAATAACAATCCCATCAAATTGAGATATTGGATTTCTTGTCCAAAAATTTCACCCAATCGCTTTTAGTCTGACACTTGGTTTGGAATACAGCCCTGCTAGGGAAATAACAAGGACCATAGTTGGCAATAGTGGGTGTAACTATCATGTCCGGTCTTTCCATCAACCATATCTACAAAGTCAAGGGACTCTCGAGGAATTGTTGTCATTCTCCACCAAGAAATATAGAGTCCAACCCTAAAAGAGTTTCTGCCAAGATCAAAGAAGTAGGATTATCACCATCCATAACCTGACTCACAATACCTATGACTCAAGCATCTACAAAACCAAGTCTTCCAGAGCAAAGTAAGATTTTTCCCATGAAGCAAAGAGCTAAACCAACTTTTTTTGCATGTTGACAAACAGACCATGAGTACGTTTATCAGTAGGCCTTGTGACAACTACATGAAGATTCACTATGTGGCCTTCAATCATGTTACTGGTAATTGAAGTTGAAAGGCCCAGGGCATCGGATAAAATCTCTGTATGCTTGGGATCACAAGAAACTACTACAGATTTTTTGCCTGGTCCATAACCTAGAATAGTAAAAAATTCTTCAATTGTAGGACAAAGTTCAGCAGTGTTAAACTAGAATACATGGTTTTTAGTATCCCAGAACTTCAAAGCAGCACGAAGAAAATCCCACTTGACCTTGACATTCCTTAAAGCCTTGATCCCTCTAGCTTGTAGGTAGTAAAATTGGTCTTGGTGACAAAATCAAAGCTACAAACCCATCTATTGATATCATGTGTGATTGAATGAGGAGGATTTTGATTGTTTTCCATTAATAATTCTTGTATGTGATTACTGTTTCTTGATAGCTTTTTGATGCAAAGATTTGTTTGCAGGTTAATGCTAAGATAGGTGACGGAAAATTTAGACCCCTTAACACACAACCAGATTGAGTAGCCTAGTTAATTAGCCAAGTTGTTACTCAGTCAAATTAAGCAATTCTAGGTTAAAACAATCAAACAATCATATCAAGAATATATAACAGCGGAATAATAAATAACACAAGATATGATCACTTAGGAAAACCAAACCGGTAAAAAACCTGGGGAGGATTTTACCCACCGATCCTCAAGGCAAAACTGAATTCACTATGAAAGAATCGAAGTTCATACAAAAGGACTTACAAGCTCCCCGCTCGACTTCCTAATGCTACCTACCAGTAGAACTTACTGACACGACCCTGTGCAAACTTCGAATCCACGGACTCCTTCTTTCTTGAATTCTTCAATCAGCTACAAGCACCCACGCTTGATATTCTTTAAGCTTCAATGGTAGCAACCTTGTTGATTATCAAGATGTAGATAATATCTCTACCTTGAAAACGCTAAATTTATGTGAAGGAAAGCTCCTCAAAGATCTCACAAGAGATTCACATAAATAGCAATATGAGCAACAAAGACTTAGAGAGGTTTAGGTACAAAACCCTAAAAATAAAAGGAGGCACAAGATGCACTCTAATCTCTCTCTCTCCAAAGCTCTCAAAAACATGGCTTAGGGGGTTTCCATTATATAGTGGAAGAAATAGATCTGAAACCCTAATCCTTAATGGGCTTAAGCTGCTGTTTGGGCCGACTTAAAATTCTGCAGATACGATTTTCGATCGATCGAGCCTGTTCTTCGATCGATCGAACCAGGCAGAATATGAAATCTTCTTCTTGCAGCTTGTATGTTCTTGAATCTTGACTTAAATCACCTTGAGTATTGTCTAATAAAACCTATAGACTCTAAGATCTATATCTAGACAAGTTTGTGTTCACGATTTGCCAATTGTTCTAAACATTTAGAACTTAACAAACTCCCCCTTTGGCAATTCGTGACAAAACTTTCATACAGAATGAAATGCTCAAATACAAGAACAACCCAATACAATAAAATGCTCATTACAACAAATTCAACCTAACTACTATCTATCAGTTGTAAGTGTAGACAGCAGCTCAATTGAATCAACCTGTATATTTCCTGAAACACTCAACAAACGCATAAACGCATGTGTGACAGAAAAACAGTAAATCAACAAATATGCAAACTAACTCTCCCCCTAAGTTAGATACATCAAAAACAATTTTAACTCCCCTAAACATAACATTCTTGTATTTTCCACACATATTCCCACATATCAACTATTTCTCCCTCGTTTTGTCACGTATTGACAAAGACATTTCATACAAAGAGTAAACAGTCAACATACGCAACAAAGGATAAGAGAAAATAGAGAAAGAAGGGGACACAAAACAATTCAACTCTATAGAAAATAGAGACAGCTCCCCCTATGAACAACACAGGTTAAAAAAAACTTTTCTCCCCCTATCAAAAATAGGAAAAACAAAACAAGTTTTGGGAAAAACAGTTTTGGGGAAAAATAAAGGAGGTGGGAAAAATCAGTAGCAGCAGCAGCATCGCCAACAGGATCAGGTACATCCTCACCAGCAGGACCAAAGTTAAAAACTAAGGTGAGGATACACATGAAAAAAAAAAATTCTCTCTTTCAATAAAATACAAACATGGCACTATGTGACCTATAAACAGTTGCATGAGCAGAGAAAATATTTGTACATTAATTATCCATCATATCTCTTAAGAAAAATATTTTCTACAGTTCACACATAAGAAAAAGCATATACTAGAATGTACAAAACTCAAAAATTAATCAATCAATTTTTAAATCAAGTTGAGTACCCAATGTAGCAAAGTGTATGCATGTTATGATTGAAAACAATGAGAGATATGACTGCAAAACTGCAAGATGGATACAAAAATCAATGCAATGCATGTGAATCCTAAACACAAATGATGCATGAAAAAAATATATGTTAAAAAACATAGAAACTGAAAATTTTTTAGTTTTGATCGATCAAGAATCGATCGAACATCAATTGAGTCAGGCAGACTCAAATCAAAAATTTTAATCGCAATTTCGATTGATCGAAAAATAGGTTCGATCGATCGAAAGTCTGGAAAAATCAAATTTTTGAAAAACAGAGCATGTTAATGCATAAACTCCTTAAAGCACATTGTTTTATAAAAAATGCATGAATATGAGACGAAAAGTTTTTCAAAAACACTTGAATTTAACCCAGATATTCCAAAGAAAATTTCAGCCATTCTCCTTTTAAATTCTCAAGCAAAAAAAATGTTTTGCATAATTCTCAAAGTATCTTCAAACTTGGTTGGTCAGACCAAAAACACACACAATAACATGTACAAAGTTTAGTAAAGAGTAACTTGTGTAGTGTGTGCAACTAGCAAAAAACTTGAGATACATGTGAGGTGATATGTGAATAGCAATTAATCACAAAATTTACACAATCCATCACATAGAATTTAAAAGAGACTATCACCTAAAGAGTTACATCCTATAACTCCCACATCTCCTAGAACAAAAGCTTGCAATCATGTAAGTTTCTTGTATTTTTGCCTCTTTTTTTTTTTTTTTGGTGAGATGGCATCAAGCCTAATAATATACACCAATTTAAGCATTAAGCCGAGGCAACACCTTATGTTCTTTTTGTGCATCTACTACACTTTCTCAAGCACAGAATCTTATGATATGCACTAAGGTGTTCATGATTGGCTAGTGAACAGTGGTGAGATGGTTATTTATGCCTTTCTTAAAAGGATCAAGTCCGACAGTCAAATAACATGTGACTTCAAGATCAAGAAAAGTGATCAATAACCATAAATATCTTTCCCACACAACATGCACTACAAAGTTTTAACTAGTCAAGTGCAATAAATAAGCTCATCAAAACTAAACAGGTACATAAGCATGTTATGTGAAAATAAATTGACCAACCTTGTTTTCAACAACCACAAGAAATAGTGCCAAACACAATTTGCTTTTCCTTTCTTTTTTTTTTTTTTAATTTCAAAAGAGAAAACAAATAAATCCTAGAATGAAATGCATGAATGTAATGCAATGCAAGTCCTAGAAAAAAAAAACACACAAAAACCAAAGAACAATGGTCACAGAGGAATGAGTAATGAAGTGCAAGGACCATGTCAGAAAGACTCAATTAGGTCGAGTCTTTTGCATCCAAAACCTTTTAGATGCACCATGAGCATTGGAGTTCTTATTCACATTCGCATGATTTCCAACTCCAGAATTGGAATAAAGGTTCAAAGCCTTTACCAATTCACCAATAAGTGCCATAGGATCTTGTGCATGAGGCACAGACACCTTTGGTTTAGTTGCTCTCTTAGCAGCTTGAAGCTTGTAACAGTTAGGACGAATGTACCTAGACTTTCCACAATAATGACAAACCCAAACAGGTTTACCGTGCATCTTGTCCTTAGAAAGGGTAGGTTTAGTTTCTCTCAGATCAACCCTAATCTTCTTAGGAGGTGAAACTTCTACAGATTTGACTACCTCACTCACAGGTGTTTGACAGTTTCACTCACAACCTCACTCATAGAAGGTTCAGAAGAAGATGAAGGAACAAAGTTTGTGGAATGTGGAGTAGACACAGAGATGCTTTCAACATATCCTATCCCAGATTTATCAGAAGGATACTTTTTAACATTCAGCATGTGATCAAGTTTAGAACTAGCAGTTCTAGCAACAGATAAATCATGTTCTAAAGTTTTAATTTTATCAAGTAAAAGCATGTTCTCAGATTTCACATGGTTCAAAAGATCATTAGCATCAAATAATTTAACAAGCAAATTTTTCTTTTCAAGCTCAAGAGAATCAATTTTCTTCAGGCCAAATTCACATTCATAGCATCCTTTGCAGCAACTTTGCAAAGTTTATTATAGGCCTCTTGAAGATCTGCATCCTCAGAGAGTTCCCCATCAAAAGGGTTCTCCTCAACAGATATGCTTTCATTGACTACTACAGTAGAAGTGAAAGCAATGAAGTTTCCATCCTCATCACATTCAGACTCATTATCAGAAACCTCATTATCACTAAGGGTTACAGCCATAGCTTTACTCTTATTTCTCAAGAATGTAGGACATTCAGATTTAACATGACCATACATTTGACAACCAAAACACTGAGCACCCAAAGAATTGTTTGAAGATTGACCTACTTTTTCTCTAGGTTTTTCAAAGTTATTAACCTTAGTAGGATCATTCTTCCTAAAGTTTCTCGGTTCAACAGTGTTGTAGCTCTTGCCCTTCTATTTGTATTTCTTAGAAAGTTTCTAAAATTCTTGGCAAGGTAAGCTATCTCTGTAGCAGAGAGCTCATCATCAAATCCTCCAGCCTCAACATCATCAACAGACTTAAGAGCCATTGATTTGGATTTGTTTGTTTTGGTAAGTCAGACTCATAGGACTGAAGAGATCCTACAAGCTCATTAACAGGGATGGAGTCCACATTCTTGCTCTCAGTAATGGCAGTCACTTTGGGTCTAAAGTCTTTAGTTAACGATCTAAGTATCTTCCTAACAATTTTAGGTTGATCATAGATTTCACCCAAATTAAAAGCAAAATTAACAATATCATTCAGTTTGACATAAAATTCATCAAAGGATTCATCATCAGACATCTTAATGCTCTCAAACCTAGAAGTTAATTGCTGTAGTTTGTTTATCTTAACTGCCTTTGTGCCTTCATGCACAGTTGGAGGATTTTCCAAGCAGTATGAGTAACCTCAACATTAGAGATCCTCTTAAATTCCTCCATAGAAACAGCATTGAAGATGGCATTCATAGCTTTGCTATTGAAGCCTGTTGCTTCTTTTTCAGAAGTTTGCCACTCACTCACAGGAGTAGTGGGCTTCTGCCATCCGTACTCAACGGAATTCCAAACTCTCTCATCAATGGATTTTAGGAATGCTTTCATCCTTACTTTCCAATAAGCATAGTTATTCCCATCAAAGTGAGGAAGAACAACAAGAGAGTGTCCATGCTCCATGACAACAGGGGTCAAGGATCAACTCAGAGATCAAAAAATTTCAGACGAAAGAGCTACCTGCTCTGATACCACTTGATAATTTTGAAACAAATTGATGAATTGATTATCACACATTGTTGAAAACAGATTAGAATAACCAATTTCATCAAAACAACAAGCCAATTTCATCAATTAAACCCAATTGAACAAAAATCCCCAATTCGGATCAATTATAAACCCTATAATTTTCAATTTCACACAAAACCCAAAATTGATCAAATTAAACTATTAAGAACATGTTTATAGTATGTCCTCACAAAAACCCATTGATCAATTACACAAAATTGGGTGTAAATCAACAACAATCCCCAAAGAGAAAGGGTCCGAAATTTTGAGTATAAATGCATGAAAAAATGCATGAAATTAGTAAATAAACTCAAAAAGGAAGGGTAAGATAGACATACCGGCTTGAGGAGAGAGAATTCTTGCAAAAATCCGGAGGAAAAAGACAAAAATTTGAACAGTTGAGCTTGCCAAGTCGGAGAGAGAGAAAAGACTTTGAAAAACTTTTGAAAAAGTATTTGAAAAAGTCAAGAACAGTGTTTTTAAAAACCTGATTCGCGACTTTCGATTGATCGAAAAATACATTCGATCGATCGAATGAGACAGTCATTTTTAAACAAATTAAAGCACTTTTTCGATCGATCGAAAATCAGAATGGATCGATCGAATTGGGCAGAGGCTCACAAAAATTTTGAGAAAAATCACAGTTTTGAAAAACACAAACCTTATTTTGAAAATTTAGACCCCTTAACACACAACCAGATTGAGTAGCCTAGTTAATTAGCCAAGTTGTTACTAGTCAAATTAAGCAATTCTAGGTTAAAACAATCAAACAATCATATCAAGAATATATACAGCGAATAATAAATAACACAAGATATGATCACCTAGGAAAACCAAACCGGTAAAAAACCTGGGGAGGATTTTACCCACCGATCCTCAAGGCAAAACTGAATTCACTATGAAAGAATCGAAGTTCATAAAAAGGACTTACAAGCTCCCCGCTCGACTTCCTAATGCTACCTACCAGTAGAACTTACTGACACGACCTGTGCAACTCGAATCCACGGACTCCTTCTTTCTTGAATTCTTCAATCAGCTACAAGCACCCACGCTTGATATTCTTTAAGCTTCAATGGTAGCAACCTTGTTGATATCAAGATGTAGATAATATCTCTACCTTGAAAACCTAATTTATGTGAAGGAAAGCTCCTCAAAGATCTCACAAGAGATTCACATAAAAGCAATATGAGCAACAAAGCTTAGAGAGGTTTGGTACAAAACCCTAAAAATAAAAGGAGGCACAAGAGTACTCTAATCTCTCTCTCTCCAAAGCTCTCAAAAACTGGCTTAGGGGTTTCCTTATATAGTGGGAGAATAGATCTGAAACCTAATCCTTAATGGGCTTAAGTGCTTTTGGGCCGACTTAAAATTCTGCAGATACGATTTTCGATCGATCGAGCCTGTTCTTCGATCGATCGAACCAGGCAGAATATGAATCTTCTTCTTGCAGCTTGTATGTTCTTGAATCTTGACTTAATCACCTTGAGATTGTCTAATAAAACCTATAGACTCTAAGATCTATATCTAGACAAGTTTGTGTTCACGATTTGCCAATTGTTCTAAAATTTAGAACCTAACAATAGCCTCTCCTAGTATTTAACCATGTTTAAATAAGTTTAGAGAGTTTGAAGCTGATTGGGAAAGTGTTTCATAGTCTAGAACGGATAAAATATTTTTCAAAGAACAAAAAAAGAAGGAAAATGCGTCAAAAACGCAAAAAGTCGGGGCAAGATTGGGTGTGCCAATCAACACCCCAAAGTGCCAGTCAGCACTCTAAGAGTGCTAAATGGCACCCGTTCCCCTTATGGGAATTTTGAATTTTTTGTGTTTTTAGGCCCGTTTTGGCCCCTTTCTTCATTCCAAAAAGTAATTATGCCATAAAATCTCTCAAAAATTCACATTGATTGTCAAACTGGGGCATTTGGCCATGCCTTGTTTATCTTTCAAAAAAAAAGAAATCAATATCTTCATCATTTGTTTCAAAAAAAAGGAAGGAGATTAAATTACGTACTTCAAAATTTTTCAAAATTGTTCATTCATTTTCTAAATTAGGGGCATTCGGCCATGCCTTATCCCCCTTCAGAAATAAATGAAATCAACCATCTCTTTTTCAAAAAAAAAAAAAAAAAAAAAGAAGAAGAAGAAAAAGAAGAGGAAGAGTTTTATATCAAAAAAAAAAAAAATCATCATGCATAAGTTTTCAACATAAGTTTTCAAACTAGGAGCATTCTGCCTTGCCTCATTCAGGTGAGTAACAATCACATCAGGAGTGGTAAGATAAGTTCAAATTGTACACTACAAAGTTTCATTAAGTGAATTCTAAACTTGTTTCATCTAAATTTTAGCAAGGGTAAAAGTCATCTAAGGACAAGGAGCTAAAAGTGGAAATTAATACAAATTGTTTGACTAAGGAATATTTTGTCTTTTGCAAGAAAATTAAATACAAGTCAAGCATCATTCGAACTTCAAGTCTGCCTGCGAGAAGATCTTCTAGACCCACCCTTAGAGGAACCACCCTCTGTGTCTCTTTCTCGCTATTGACTTGCATAAAACCGAGATTCTTGTTGCCTGTTGTGAAATTCAAGATTTCTGATTCCCTCTTCCAAGGATCTTATGTTGGCCTCTACAGCTACCATTTGATTGCTCTGCAAAATCACCAAAGACTGGTGTTAAGTTCATTACTATGAATTTCAAGCAAAAATAATTAAGGGAGTGTCATCCTTTACCCAATTCACTTCGTTAAGTACATATTGGGAAGATTGCATGCGTGCCACCAACTGCGAGCCTCCAATCATCCACATGCTTTCTTCCACCACATCAACACCCACCTGGAGCATAAGGCCACAAGTTTAGAAATAACTCAATGGACAAAGAATGAGAAGGAAGACTAAAAGATTTGGGAATGTACTAGGTCAATCCAAGGGACATTTGACATATACTCTAGCTGGTCAAGATCCTAGAGTTGAAAGATCCATCTAGATTCATTACATTATATTGCCATGTCGAAAAATGGGGAGGAAGACTAGAAGGACCACCAGCATTGCTAGGAGGACTTTTATTTCCAAAAGATGAAGCCTAAAAATGCAACATTCAGATAACGCAAGTCATGGTGTAAATTGATTTGGAAAACAAAGTAAGTCACCGATGCTCCAAAGATGTCAGCTAAGTGACCTTGCAAGTGAGCTTGAACAAATTTGAGATAGTATACGTTTGGATAGCACGGCAAGTCACTGAAAGAAGCGTTCCACGTTTTGGGACTGGGACCCACGCGCACTAGCCTTGATAAAACGCAGGATGAAAAACGCAAGTTTTCTTCTCAGCAAAGCACACCGTTTCAATTAATCTCTACACACCGTTTCAATTAAATCTCTACGCACCGTTTCAATTAAATCTCTATGCACCGTTTCATCACATTTTCTACGGCTGTTGCAAGAGCTGAAACAAGCCTCTTCTTGCGCGTCCTGTTCATGGATTTGGGAACTCTTGCGCGTCCTGTTCATCACAGAAGCTGTGTGATTCATCTCTGATCAAAACGGTGCGTTGCCTCTCAACGGCTAATTCCAATCTCCTCAAGCTTCCTGATTTTGCTTCCCAACTACCGTGGCAGAAATGCCTTCAATCCTCTTCAATGCTGTGTCCGAAACATCTTCAATGTCTTGCACCTACCCACCAACCACGAAGTTATCAAAACAGAGCACAGCAATTTGTGGACACAAACCCATTACGCGGAATTTACAGAAAAGAAGATCCCCTCTGTTCAACAAACGCTCAAGCTCACAAGCTTCTCTCCGCTTGGGACATCACCGTTGCCACCACTGTCAGTGTCTACATTCACAGGTAAGTCATTTTTTATCTTTCATGCTCTCTCATCTGTGCTTGTCCATGAGGCTTCATCAAATTGTGGTTTTTTGTATTCAATAATATGTTTGCATGTGGTTTTTTTTTTGTGTTCAACAACGTCTGTTGTGGTTCTCTCTGTTGTGTTTTCCATGAGTGTAGTATGTGGGTTTCTTTATCCTTCGTGTAATGCCATTGGTTCTCTGTTGTATTTGGATATGTGAGTTTACTTTGCATTTGTCATGTGGGCATGCCTAACTGATTATTGATATGCACCTGAAGTGTTTGTTTAAATGCCTCAATAATATATGAGTATAGGAAGTTGTAGAAAAAATGGTTAAACAAAAGAAATCGATGGACGGTGGTGGTAAAGATGAAAGAGCTGACTGGAAAGACCCCTAAGGAACTAGAAGCATTTTGTCGGTTCTGTGCTGTGCAAGTCATGGACGGCCAGAGGAAGGCCACCGGATTTTTGTCCAAAATTGGGGTGAATGAAGTGATTCGGCAGTTGGGTGAGATGGGAAAAGTGGTGACTTGGGTGCAAATTAAAAACAAATGGGATAATCTGAGAAAAAGGTGGAAGACTTATAACAAGTGTATGGACAATGAGACTGGGTTGGGTTATGATGCAGGAACTGGGATGTTTGACGCACCTGATGAGTGGTGGAACCGAAAAATTGCGGTTAGTTCTGATCAATACATATATAATTGTGAAAAATTTACTGTCTAAAACTATTTTCTCTTGTGTTCTAACTACTAGTTGTCCACATGTAGGCATGTCCTGATGCAAAAACCTTTAAACTATATGGTTTGCCGAATCGTGACCTATTGAACATCATGTTTGGAGGCACGGTTGCAACAGGGAGAAATGCATTCTGCACGAGTGGTCCAATACCAACGGAAACCAACGAAGGGTCTGGGGACTCCGCTGATAGCGTAGAATTTGTAGACCCCCAATGTGAACCCGTTGTGAATGTTGACGCAATGGAGGTTGAAGGTCCATCATCGTCGAGGGCAGGACCAACAGTGAATAAGGGGAAAGGATTGGCAACTAGTGTCCACATTTTCAAGCCAATTTCCAAGAAACCAAAAAAAAAAGCGTTCAGCTGCGCAAGAGATGTCAGACTCTTTGAAGAGCATCTCAAATGTTCTTGTTGAAAGATCTAGTTTAAGTGCCCGTACACCATTTATTCCCATAGCAACTGCTCAGGTTAAAGCAATTCTGGACATGGTGTTGAGTCTTCCCGGGTGTACTCGGGTCATTACCTTCATATGTTCAGCACCATCTACTTCATGGAAAAAGAGCAGGCTAGGCACATGTTTCAAGCAATTTCTGATAACAAGGAAATCCAACTGAAGTGGCTAGAAAAAGAGTACCAAAGGCACCCTGAATATCAATGACGGAGTGAAGGAACAATAGATTGTCTCGATAGGGTTGTGTAGGCTTGGTTTAGTAATCAAACTGTCAGTGTTGTACCTATTGCACTACTATTTTTATTTTCTTTTTTTTGATTGGTAGAAATTAATGCTTGTTATGGGTGTGTATGTAAGACAATGCTCATCACTCTTATGTGTTTGAGCTATATTTATATATTTTTGTCCAATGCTTCTTTTATCTGACTTTTTTGTATTTTTGATGGTTATGCACTGTTATTTGTAGTAAAAATTTGATGATGGTTATTTTTTCCTTGCCTTGCGACCAATGGTGTTTTCTACCATTGGTGTCATTTTGCCTTCATATAATCTATAGCATTTCCTACATTTGATTTTTATATAGTCAATTGGCTATGTTAACTGGATGTTTATCAAATTATTGGATTCATGGTAACATCATTTGAATCTTGCAGGGGTCAAAAAAGCAACTGGTTAAACGTGCTGTACAACTACTTGTTGAGGACACTGATACAGCCAAGTATTATTCTCTATTTGACCTTGTGATTTGGTTCTTCTTCATACTTGAAAATATTAGAGTTTGTTCCACATTTACATTTAGGGTGGTGGGCTCATAGCTTGCATGTCTTACATTCCTCACATTGATTTGTGCCCTGTTACTGCTATCTTAACCCACTCACATGTCGTCTAACATTATTAGTCATGTAAGATTGATATAAGAGGCTAATTATTGATGCTTTCATTTTTGATGATTGCATTTCCAAAACCAGAACAAAGTAGCATGTTAAATAAATCTCTAGTGTATAATTTCTGAATTGCATGTGTTATACTTGTTATTTTTGTCCAAAATTGGGGTGAATGAAGTGATTCGGCAGTTGGGTGAGATGGGAAAAGTGGTGACTTGGGTGCAAATTAAAAACAAATGGGATAATCTGAGAAAAAGGTGGAAGACTTATAACAAGTGTATGGACAATGAGACTGGGTTGGGTTATGATGCAGGAACTGGGATGTTTGACGCACCTGATGAGTGGTGGAACCGAAAAATTGCGGTTAGTTCTGATCAATACATATATAATTGTGAAAAATTTACTGTCTAAAACTATTTTCTCTTGTGTTCTAACTACTAGTTGTCCACATGTAGGCATGTCCTGATGCAAAAACCTTTAAACTATATGGTTTGCCGAATCGTGACCTATTGAACATCATGTTTGGAGGCACGGTTGCAACAGGGAGAAATGCATTCTGCACGAGTGGTCCAATACCAACGGAAACCAACGAAGGGTCTGGGGACTCCGCTGATAGCGTAGAATTTGTAGACCCCCAATGTGAACCCGTTGTGAATGTTGACGCAATGGAGGTTGAAGGTCCATCATCGTCGAGGGCAGGACCAACAGTGAATAAGGGGAAAGGATTGGCAACTAGTGTCCACATTTTCAAGCCAATTTCCAAGAAACCAAAAAAAAAAAGCGTTCAGCTGCGCAAGAGATGTCAGACACTTTGAAGAGCATCTCAAATGTTCTCGTTGAAAGATCTAGTTTAAGTGCCTGTACACCATCTATTCCCGCAGCAACTGCTCAGGTTAAAGCAATTCTGGACATGGTGTTGAGTCTTCCAGGGGTGTACCCGAGTCATGAGCTTCATATGTTCAGCACCATCTACTTCATGGAAAAAGAGCAGGCTAGGCACATGTTTCAAGCAATTTTTGATAAAAAGGAAATCCAACTGAAGTGGCTAGAAAAAGAGTACCAAAGGCACCCTGAATATCATTGACGGAGTGAAGGAACAATAGATTGTCTCGATAGGGTTGTGTAGGCTTGGTTTAGTAATCAAACTGTCAGTGTTGTACCTATTGCACTACTATTTTTATTTTCTTTTTTTTGATTGGTAGAAATTAATGCTTGTTATGGGTGTGTATGTAAGACAATGCTCATCACTCTTATGTGTTTGAGCTATATTTATATATTTTTGTCCAATGCTTCTTTTATCTGACTTTTTTGTATTTTTGATGGTTATGCACTGTTATTTGTAGTAAAAATTTGATGATGGTTATTTTTTCCTTGCCTTGCGACCAATGGTGTTTTCTACCATTGGTGTCATTTTGCCTTCATATAATCTATAGCATTTCCTACATTTGATTTTTATATAGTCAATTGGCTATGTTAACTGGATGTTTATCAAATTATTGGATTCATGGTAACATCATTTGAATCTTGCAGGGGTCAAAAAAGCAACTGGTTAAACGTGCTGTACAACTACTTGTTGAGGACACTGATACAGCCAAGTATTATTCTCTATTTGACCTTGTGATTTGGTTCTTCTTCATACTTGAAAATATTAGAGTTTGTTCCACATTTACATTTAGGGTGGTGGGCTCATAGCTTGCATGTCTTACATTCCTCACATTGATTTGTGCCCTGTTACTGCTATCTTAACCCACTCACATGTCGTCTAACATTATTAGTCATGTAAGATTGATATAAGAGGCTAATTATTGATGCTTTCATTTTTGATGATTGCATTTCCAAAACCAGAACAAAGTAGCATGTTAAATAAATCTCTAGTGTATAATTTCTGAATTGCATGTGTTATACTTGTGTGACATTTATTGGATTGCTGGACAGTAGCATGGGTCATAGTTCTGAGGTGGTGAAGAAGATAGTGGCCGCAAAAATGCCACCAACATGGTTGAGTTTAGGGATGTTGATGCAGCAAGTATGTCTTGCTGCACAATTTTTGTTTAGGAGTTAAGAGAAGAAATTTGTGGTTAACTTGTGTATAGAGATTAGTCACTGACATTGAACACTCATTGCTTGTACCTGTTTAGCACTGCCCTGGTGCAGTATCTGCTGCACTGAGTTGCAGCCTGAGCTGCATCAGTGTAGCAGCTGATGCACGGGTGCAATTATCTGGTGCTGCCTTGGTGCACTGTCTGCTGCACTGTGTTGCAGCTTGGGCTGCACCAGTGTGGCAGCCATGATTTTGGTCATGTGAAGTTGTGAACAACTCGGGGTTAGGACAAAAGTAATTATACAACCTAGACATATAGTGCATGACAAGCAAAGGTCCTTATGGTGGTGGTTGGGTGGCTAACAGTAGGAGAGGGTGGCTGACATTTTTAGTTGCCCCAAATACATGAAAATGCGGAAAGTAGTTTTTGGATATCAATTTCTGTCCAACCAAACACATGAAACAAATATTTTCTGAAAATTGAGAAACTAATTTTGAATTCTTCAATCAATGGTGCAATGAGCTAATGTGGGCGATAAGTACAGCTCTGTATTGGTACAATTGCACAAGAAGCATCCCCTTCAAAAATAACCTCTTGAAGCACAAATTTGTAGCTTTATTGACAGCTAGAAGAGCACCCTTTGATTTAGCCCTTATTGCTTCTCCAGTAAGGTCAAAAGAAGTCCATGTGAAGAGAATTTTGTCCTAGAGGTTCAGGTTACAGAACAAGGCAGCTTGACTACTGTGGTTGTCTCAGATAGCATCATCATCAGATAGCATAAATGTATAGAATCCTTTTGTGACACCATATCCCAAGTTTGAAGATGTGGTTGAAAATATCTTAACCATCTTCAAATGAATATCATTGAAGGAAAGGACAGTTGTTCTTTCAAATTTGAATGATTGTACTTGGATTCTGTAAAGTTTTGTCATGCATTATATGATATCATGAGTTTGGATTAGTAGCTAGCTTAATCATCAACACAAAATGAGAAGTTCAGAAAAAGTAATCAGAAACATTATATTTGACCATCTTAAATCCAGTTCACTTGGTAAATAGCTTACAACATTACAGCTTGAAAAGTTCACAATAAAAACCTACATGATTTCAAGCTTCTTTGGTGTTATCTTGCAGCACAACAATAGAGAAATACAATCTTCTCCCAAAAAAAAATTACAAAGCATCTATGCCATGAAAAGGGTAATCCCATGACCCAGGTCTAACTTCTAGCTCAAATGCAAACTTTTCCATTCTGGATCCAGACAGCAAAACACCGACTTCACCATCCCTGACCAAGCCCATATGCATCCATATAACCAGCCCCATGAACATGAGCATGATCATCATGATGTTCATGGCCACCATGACCATGATGATGGTGATGGTGATGATCACTGTTTTTTGCTGCATCTAACTTCTTTTGAATATGCTCTGGGATAGGGTCTTCCTCAACTTTTCTCACAGATTTGGGTAACGACGATACAAACCGAACAATATTCTCAGATAGTTCATCAGCTGCATCCTCCTGATTTTACCAAAACAATGAGCTTATTAGTATTTTGAGAGCAACAAAACATTACAATCACTACACCATCAAGCCATTCGAATTAAGTAATTGAGTGAAACATGCACCATATAGTGTAATTATATAGTAACCATCTTTGGAAAAATGAGTGTTAAGTCAAAGTCCTAAAACAAATTAAAAGGCCATGTCAGTGCACAAGGCTCCAACTTAGGCAACCTTACCCCCAATTCAAAGTACTACAACAAATGATGGGTTATTTTCTTTCTTTCATTCTTTTTTTTTCTTTTTCTTTTTTTTTTTTTTTTTGGGGAGAGGGGAGGGGGGTGGTGTTGGTGGAGAGGAGAAGCACTCTATTTCTATATCCTTTCTTATATACTAGATGGAAATTCAGTATATGTAATCATTAAACAATGAGCAACCATTTCCAACTAGGAACTTTAATTGACTGATTCTATCTATAAATTGTACAAGCTTTATTCAGGCAGATTTCCAAACATCTTTCTCTTTTTGACAATGACCACAAAATCAAATAATACTAATACCAGATGCATGTCTGCAGCATCCTAAATCATTAATTCTGATTCGCATACTCAGAGGATTGTATTTTTGTGAAGGCTCTGCCTTAGGTCCATCAAATGAGAGTGAGCAGAAACTTGTAGAGGGAATAAATGTCTTGGTTCATGGCTATAATGAACGCAGCACGAGTCTTGAATATGATAAGGAAAGCACAACTAAAGTGTATTAATATTAGTTTTATATAAATTCAACCTTATCAAGAATTCCACCAAAGACAAAAGTCAAATTGGGAAAATAATATTCACAGTAGAGTTCTTTTTTTCCCCCCAAGCCTACATTATCAAGCAAGCTCTACGCAGATGACTCCCAATAGAGTGTAATCATGTCACAAACTTGAAGCTAGTAACAGCCATGGTAATCCAAGGCTTCTTTTAATGCTGGAAACATGCATCTCTTCCTGTTGTCCTAAATTTTGCACACAGCCAATTGTGTGCCTTGGGGAAAGGAGGAGAGAGTTGCAGTAGGTTGTTACCTGGCATAAAACTTAGTAAATTCTCATGAATGGCTCAAGAAACTGAGATGTACCCCATTTTTTAATAGGGGTGGAGAGAGAGAAGAAACCAATAAACAGACAAAGGTTTATTTGAGTTAACATCTCTTTTTCATTTTTGAACATCAAACATTTTATTAAATTGTAAGTTAAGGCTAAATCTATCTTCCTTGCAGCTTGTACTTGTACTATCTAAGCCTGTATCTCTTCCACACTATCTCAACTTTTCAATATTTTATTAAGGCATGGAAACAACATAGTGATTTAGGCACACCACCTAAAATGCAAGCCAAGGCACGGCCAAGCCCTTGTGCCGCCATGGCTGCCTACTTTCCTGACATGGCCTTGGCTTGCACCATCTGTCAACACTTATTGTTTTTGTTTTTGGCTAGTGGCATCCATTAACTGGAACTAAACTATTCTACACTTAAACATGTATGTTTAATCTTTCCTTTGATGAGTTATATGTAACTATTCGAAGAAAGCTAAACATATAGTATCAAATTCTAACAACAGACTTCTTTAAGTTGCTCCACTTTTAAAGTATATAGCAGTCACCAGCCCATTCATTGACTGTGGAGTACACCACTGATAAGTGATAAGGTGTGTACAAATACTTCACAACCTTGAACCTACTTCATATGCTCTACCATCTACATGTTCTTGCAGGCGTTGTCTGCATCTGATTCTAGATGAGCAACACTTCAAAGTTAGCCATTCTCATTAATCAAACAGACTCTAGTCAAAATAAAAAATTCCAGGTTAACCATATATAATCTGGTAGCTGAGTTCTGATGCTCTGTAGTGTACTCTGCCTAATACTATTCCGGGTTTTATAAGATTAATAACTTGATCCATAGCACAACAACATCTGATTAAGCATGGCTCTCTTGCTTGTATTTTTGGTAAATTGTGTGAACAGTAAATCTTCTTTTCTAATTCTGGAAGTGATGATTGATACACAGGAATTTAGGTGGATCCATTTTTACATTGAACTGAACTATTCTTGTACAACCATGCTTGGCAATCCTGTTCTATTTTGTCAAAGTCATGTCAAGATTGTGACTTGAGCTAACAGATTATTGATACTTCTCTTGAATTGAGCAATCAGTCATGAGGGCTCTTTTTTTATTTAAAAAAAAATAAAAGATTGTTAAGATGGAGTACCGAGCCTGTTAACCATCACTTTTGGTATGAGAGTCTAAGTTTGAAGAATTATGAGAGTCACAAGCCAAGTCAAGAAAAGGACTTACTTTTCTTTCATTGTAGTCTTAATAATGACTAGTAGTATGAAGCATTAAGAAAATAAATTGGTTTGTTTTTTTGACATTCGGTTCTTTTGTCTTAAGTCAAGTTCTGTTAATCTTTCTATATGGTTAGGTTTAGGTTTTAGAATGTTGGCTACCTATGCACAAAAAAAAGTGTTGTAAGATTCAGTCTTTGACATAATAGTTTGCTACAAGAGGGACATGTTCACTTGGAAGCAAGTTTGACTGCTCCACAAAGCTCCCCTGAAGCTATTCCTATCATGGGCAGAAGCTAAAAAATCACAAAAAGAATAAGAGCTATGGTAGCATGATTGAAAATATTGGTAGCTAAAATCTGAAATGGCTTAAATTGGATGATAAAATTTGATCCAACCATGATTCAAAGAAGGCAGTCAAAAGTCTGATGGCAGTTGTTGGGTACTGAAAAAAATCTGTTTTAGACCCCAAATGGATAAGCAGCAGATTAATTTAGCCACAAATCGCCGTGTGCATTTAAAAAAAAAATTTATCATTTGAGATTTCTTAAACATAGATGTCAGCATGTGCACAGCTACAACAAACAACCTGTTTGGTACAAGACATCCAAAACAATGTGACTAGTGATACATGCCATCATGCCAACGTGCATAAATGTCAATAATGATGCATCGATGTTTTCTAAAATAGGAGTGTGCTTAAAAATAGGTTCTATGACTTCTCATACTGCATTCTAGCCTAATAAACACCTCCCCCATTAATTGTGTTGATGCTGTTTCGTCTTTGTCTTGACCTTTTAGTGCTGATTTTTCCCAAATGCAGTATAGTTTTATCATTCTTCATAGCTCATGTGCTTAAGGTTAATCTGTTAATGTTTACGCAGGTCACAGCTAATTTAGTCCCCTTAAACTCAAGAAGGGTGGCTGTTAAATTTGATTTCTTCAGTATTGCTGGTTTGATACCTATTAAATCACCTGGAAGTGGTCGTGGTCAGTTGGAAATAACTTACTTGGATGAGGAGTTAAGGTAAGCAACACAAAACTATTGATTCTACGGTCTATGAGTGTCTAAGTAATTCTTCTTCCACGAATGTTAGTATAATGGTAACAATAAAACTAAACATTGTAATAAAAGTCTCACATTATCCAAGCCTCCCTTCTCCTCTCCTCTACCCCCCGTCTATCTCCATCCCAACATAACCCTACGCCCTAGGCTTGGGCTCAAGATGTAAGGGGCATGTCTATACTTTAGATCTTGCAAAGAGCTTATGTTTTTGCAAATATCTTCAATGCTGTAAAAAATTCTGAATTAGTTACAAATAATTATGTCATGACAATGCATTTTTTGTAGTTCTTTACATTTTTATAATTCACACGGACTATTTCCTCATGTGATTCCAGATAATTACTAAAGGTTAAAGAATGTTACTACTGTCAACCTCTATTTGCTTCAGAAAATCATATAAATTAAAATTCTAATGATTTCATGAATTTGAAATTCTGTTCAGCCCTTTACTTTTGCTAAATTCTAGTTTCTGTTTTTGCAGAGTATGAAGAGGTGATAAAGGTAATTTGTTCATTTTGAAAATGGTGGATCCATCTTATAGAGTTCCTCTTTGATAGGGCTTTTGCAAAAGAATGATTGTTGAGTCACCTCAGGAGAGACGGAATTGTAGGACTTAGAAGTTAGAGGTGTTGTGTGTTAATTCATATAGACGTGTAGCGTAGCTTAGTAAAAGTTGCTCATTGAGCATGTGAGGAAAGTAGGCAAGGGTCGTTGGAATCCATTCAATTCAAGTGTTTGATAACCCGGCTTCATGTACAAGTCTCATAGTGTGCAAAATATGATAGAGTTGATCAAGGCTTGATTCTTGGTGATGGAATTGCTGTTGGCGGAACCATTGATTACGGTTGTAGACGTAGAAGAGGTAGCCATTGGAATTGAGGAAATGATACTGAGTGTGGGGGATGAGGATGAGTGTGATAGAAATCAAACAACAGAAGACATCAACTGCATCAGCTGCAGAACTGCAGCACCTGCTGCAATTCTGCAGCTGATGCTGGTGCTGCATCTGCAGCAAGTGCAGCACCTGCTGCAGTTCTGCAGCTGATGCTGGTGCTGCCTTGGTGCATTGTCTGCTGCACTGTGTTGCAGCCTGGGCTGCACCAGTGTGGCAGCAAGTGCATCAGCTGCAGAACTGCAGCATAGTATGGGAATGGGACACACTCTCACATGCTGTGATGATCTTGATTGATCGGGATGAATATGAGTCTGCCACTTGTAGGGTAATTGGATAGAGAGTTGTTATGTTGTGAGGATGAGATCGTATTTTCTAGGAAGAGAAAGTTTATACACCACATTTATACCAGAATCTTTGCTACAGTCGTACAATATTGATATTTTCGATCGTGAATGGCATAGAAAAAATAATAAATTCATGTATTGATGGTTATTTCTTATTTATAATTGATTACTTTAATAAATTGTGACAAATAAAATAATACTAAAAGAGTTGTTATACAAATAGAATAAGTTGGAGATAACTCATACACCGCAACTAAACTTATAGTGGGCAAAATAGTTTCGTTACAAGTTGTTTTCATTGGCAATGACAAGTTGATGGGACTCCTCATGGATGACTTTGAGAAGAAAAAGCAATTAAAGTTTTCATTCTACACCAATATGTTTAGACATTTTACCCAAAGATAAATAAAAATTTTCATCAGTATATTGATTCAAGGAAGTATCAAAGGAAATCTTTCCGTGTCATACGAAAGGATATTAGAAAACAATTTTTAGTAGAAGAGACTTGATAGATTGGAGCATTTATATGCATTGCATTACATTTTTTTTTTGATCAACAAATTTTATTAACAAAGGAACCAGGAACTACATACAAGAAACCAAAATCTTAGCTTGTTTAAGAGCTAAATATATATCACAAAAAACCGAAGGGGTAGGGTCAAGAACAAAACAACCTAAATACTTATTTTTAAAAGACAATAAAAAGCTAAAATATGGGCAACTTGATTTGCCTTTTTAAGAGTCCATTTAATCATTCTAATGGCATGGGCATATATATTCTTAGAAAGTAGAAATCTCAAGCTGTATGTAAGGGTACGGTTATAAACACCTCTACAACTAAACATGTTATTGGAGTTGCTTCTAAAAAATCCCTATTATGCTTAAGTTAGAAAAAATGTGTGTTCAAGATAAAAAAGTGATAATAGTCTTGATTTGACTAGCTACTGATAATGGTCTTTTTCTGCATGAAGTTAATATTTTTTTGGTTTCAAAAAGTGCGTTTTAGCTTCTAAAAGCTGAAACAAATGGGCACTTAATTATGAGTAACACTAAAGTACAAATTTACAATACGTACGTGTATTATATTATGAAATAAATTCAAATACATGATTGAATCAAATAGTATGACATAACAAATGTTGTCATCTTAAAAAAAAAATTAAATTCAACATAATCATAAATTTAATTAAGAAACCTCACATTAAACAATACAATAGAAACGTTGTTATTGTTTTTTAATTATTAAATTATACACACATATATTTAAATTTAATTAGATAGCCTACTTTTACATTGGACTTTTACTTTAATTCGTTGCCTAAAATAAAAAACGTGAGCTTTTTCTTAATTTTAAATAAAGTAATGTTAAGAAAAAGCTTGCCTTATTTACTAAGGAACCAAAAAAAAAAAAAAAAGGGTTATTTAAAATTTTCCAATTAATACCAACGGTCGGAAGGGCAACCTTTATTTCCATTATAAATAGACACCACCACTCTTACTATGTAAATGGCCAATCAAAGATTAATTTTGTTACATATATGACAAGTTTCATGGAATTGTGCATCTTGCTTTAGTGTTTCATGGATAAGTTGTTCACAATTTTGCCTATTAATGGGTCTTGGTCTTGTAGAAGTAAGAGATAGAGTTTTGTAGGGAGTGTTTTAGGATGTGGCGCTATCAATACTCAATACCCAGTGGGAGTAATGACAAATAATAATAGCAATGACTATTTGAATAAGATGTGTAACTTAGTTGGAAATTGGATAAACACATATTTCTTTATGTTGCTAAATTTTTATCTATTTATTTTTAGTCATCAAATTTAAGCTAAGACATTATTACTTTGAAATTGTTACATAAAATTGTAATCTCTCGATATTTTTTGTTTTTTACTTTAATCTTTGGTATACAGATTTCGAGGCTTTGAATTTTAAGCTCAATATATCTTTTACATCATTGCTTAATAGCTGTAAAGCAGTGTCAAGGTATACAAAAGGATGGATTTGCTAAATGACTCCTCCGATTCCGAGCACCAGTGAGTTCCTATATACTTTCCCCTCTAGATGTGAATCTACAATTTTGAGAAATCTTGGATAAATCGTGAAAGTAGATGCTTAGGATTGTTAATTTATTGGTACGACCATAGTTTGAGCCTATTACTAATAAAGGTTCAATAAAATTTAACAACTTGTGCAGGGAGGCAGACTTCGAGGAAATTGACGACCTTCTACTCGCAGCATATCTAGGCGGGTGTGCATGCCTAACTTACGTGGAGACATATATGACCAAAGTACCATTGCATACGAATATACAAACAGGCTTAGAATGGGTACAGTATATATTAACTGGAAATGAGAGGAAATGTCGAAGAAATTTTAGAATGTCAAGCTATGTGTTTGGACAATTGTGTCATACACTGCGCCAGTATGGATATAACGGTACCAGAAGAGTTTGCGTGGAGGAGTCTCTAGCAATGACATTGATGGTACTTGGTCATGCTCATGGTAACAGAATGGTGCAAGAAAGATTTCAGCACTCGGGTGAGACAGTGCATAGACATGTGGACATAGTAGTTGAATTGTTAGCCACCGTTATGGCACCGGACATTATAAGGCCTGCTGATCGTACATTTCAGGACGTGCCATAACATATTCAGCATTCAGATCGATATTGGCCACATTTCAAGGTACTTTGTGAATTTGGTATCTTGACTTGATTTTATTCAAATTATATTTATGGTTATACCACGTATTTCATTGCACATGGTATTTTTGTGACAATGATTAGGGTTGCATTGGTGCAATTGATGGGGTCCACGTCCCCGTGGTCGTACCAGAACATGAGCAACTCCCGTACTATGGCAGGAAGGGGATCACCACTACAAATTGCATGTGCGCATGTGACTTTGACATGAAATTCACATTCGCATGTGTTGGATGGGAAGGGTCAGCGCAGGGTGTGTGTTGCACAATTTGGATTCCAGCTCTTCAAGCAGTTTATCAAGGCTCATCTCCCTAATGCATGGAGACAGCATATTAGTTCAAAGAACTATAGAGTTGAAAACTATTCCACCATTTTGAACTCAGCCAAATGGATGGTTTTAATGCGTGCTATGTATTTTAATATGGTGGAGACGGTATTTATCTGCAGTGTCTTTGCTTTACCTTCTATGGTTTTACAAGAAAGTTGTTTGATTTGAATGTTGATGGCAAATATATGTGGGCTCAAGCTTTTACCCGTTTGCAAATTAGCATTAATAGCGATATTAAAATTTATATTCAATTGGAAGATTTACAGTTTTGAAAGAGCTCGAAGCAGTTGATACAAGTGTAAAAACATTGTATGACATGATCCAAGCTTCTAGTTGGACCTTATTGAAGTGGAAGCATTCCAGAATTCCGTTTCAGATTTGGCAAGGAGAGCAAAGGGACTTTCACAAGGACTAGATCTTCTTACAAAGGAAGTTAATGGCTTTTTTCATGTAGTTTTCACTGGGCGTGATGCTTTGCTGTGTAATGTTTAAAAGAGTGGTACTAGGCAAATCACATTTGTGAATTACGTTATTTATTTGGCGACAATTGCCAATCTATTTGACGAAAAACTATTTGTTTTAGATTTTATTATGCAAATTTATTTTCCAAGTTATTGGAATTCTGTTTTGAGTGTTCAATAAATCTTTTAACACTAAAGTATCATATATTTTCTTCAGAGCAGTCTAGTATGAAAGTAATAATTGGCCTTAATTGTACTTGTGAAAATAAACACTCTATGGCAAAGAACAAAACACTCTTCTGTGAATTTGGATGTGCCTATCAAGTGTCCTGAAAGTTTCTAAGATACAGATTTAACACTTGAACCTTATGCTTTACAACATAACAAATCCACGAGTTAATGTGAGATGTCTCAAGTTTGTCACAACCCTCAGCTCTGCTTACCAACAATACAACAACAAATGCATTTACATTATTGAATGACAATTGAACCAACAGTGATGGTCCTCACAAAAATCAGTTATCGTCCGCACATATCGATGTTGTGATATCAATACGAACTTGTTTCATCTCAGGTTCGTCCAAGACTGAGATTGCTTCTGCCACGGCATCGTAATGATCTCTCTCACTACGTCCAGATGTGCCCCTATAGATCTGGAACGTTGAGCATCATTGTTTATCTCATGTGCTCTAACGAAATTGTGAAGAGCCATTGTAGCAACAATGATCAAGTTTTGAGTGCCTAACTCACAGCATGGCATACTCCTCAAAATTTTCCATTTCTTCTTCCAAACTCCAAAAGTTCGTTCTATGACTGAACGGAGTGATGAATGGAGATAATTAAATCTCTCCTCTGGACGATGCAGTACTTCAGAAGGTCGAAATTCTCCAATGTGGTACCTCTCCCCTTATATGGTGCAAGGAACCCTTTCCTCATAGGGTATCCTGAATCAACCAAATAATACTTTCCTGCAAATAACACATTTATTACATTAGCATTTTCACTACATTAATAGATACTTTAATACTGTAATTAGACTCATATTTACAAACCAGCTGGAGCTTTTGGGAAGTTGAACTCTATTATTGAGGCAGCTAAAAAAAATCCTCGTGTCATGCGCTGACCCTTCCCATCCAACACATGCGAATGTGAATTTCATGTCAAAGTCAATGCGCACATGAAATTTGTAGTGGTGATCCCCTTCCTGCCATAGTACGGGAGTTAATGTCATTTGGCACTTCCTATCTATGTTAAAGTGATGATTGACACTTTAAGTGATTGCCTTGAATTCTCGGGCTGAAACAGCTCTTTAAAACCTCGATAGATATTAGCTGTCATGCTTTAATGAATAGCATTTTCTTCACTTGATTCTTGGAGAGACTTGCATGGCTTTAACACTTGAACTTGAAACCTTGTTTCTTGAAGCATTAAACACATCCTAAATCTACCCAATTACAAGTGAAGTGCGTTTTGTCAAAGGATTAGCCAATTACATAAAATAGTGACATATGTTCCTAACATTGAATCACATATGTCCTAACATCATATCTCTTATTTGGTACTATTTGTTTGATTATCCATTTTATCCTTTTCTTTACCTACAAAGAAATAGAAAAAAAATTTTAGCACTTCATTGATAAATGGGTTTTTAGAACTGTTAGTGCAAACATAATAATAATAATGGAAATACCACAAAGAGAAACTAAATAATAAGTTTGAATATTATTAATTTGAGACACATCATAGATCTACCCAATTACAAGTAAAGTGCGTTTTGTCAAAAGATTAGCCATTTACATAAAATAGGGACATATGTTCCTAACATTGAATCACATATGTCCTAAATCATATCTCTTATTTGGTACTATTTGTTTGATTATCCATTTTATCCTTTTCTTTACCTACAAAGAAATAGAAAACAAAATTTTAGCACTTCATTGATAAATGGGTTTTAGAACTGTTAGTGCAAACACAATAATAATAATGGAAATAACACAAAGAGAAACTAAATAATAAGTTTGAATATTATTAATTTGAGACACATCATAGATCTACCCAATTACAAGTAAAGTGCGTTTTGTCAAAAGATTAGCCATTACATAAAATAGGGACATATGTTCCTAACATTGAATCACATATGTCCTACATCATATCTCTTATTTGGTACTATTTGTTTGATTATCCATTTTATCCTTTTCTTTACCTACAAAGAAATAGAAAACAAAATTTAGCACTTCATTGATAAATGGGTTTTCAGAACTATTGTGTAAACACAATAATAATAATGGAAATAACACAAAGAGAAACTGAATAATAAGTTTGAATGTTATTAGTTTGAGACTAGAAAATACACAACTATTTGGAATGAGGTGCAACATTCGCTTTCTTTAAGGAGATTTAAGCCTTGGTTGGACCTCCTCCCTTCACCTCCCCCTTGTGCCCGTATCTAGCCTAATATCTGAATCAATTCATATTAGCTCATTAATCACCATAATTAAAATGAATAAAAATAGTCTCTCTACTTTTCAATGTGGAATAAACATTTTCATTAACTCCTCATCTTCCATATTAACTCCACATCTTTAATTTATGTTGTAATATAAAACCATTTTAATCAATTAATATTAAAATAGTCCAACAAGAACTGATTAAAATTGTTCATGTGTGCTTTATTAGATTTATTGCAACAATAAAGGTAGTAAAATTATTATTTCATTCATCATTCTTTGTCTAATTATATTGAAAGTGTCATCAACTTCACTGCATCAAATGTGAAATTTAAGAATACTATGCCACATGTTTAGTAGGGTGGTCAATTTTATTTAAGTTTTTATTTATTTATTTATTTATTTCTCTATTCGGTAAACCAAATTTAGTCAATAGTTGGAGTTAAATTTAGCTTCAATTTTTTTATTAATGTGTTAGGTTCTGAGACTTTAGGAACTAACGTATTAGAACTTCAATTTGTATTATGTTAGCAAACCATGATCAAAACATAGAGTCTAGGTTTAGGTTTGCTCAAAGTATGTTTATTTGTAAAATTGGAATTGAGTGATTGCAAAATTTATTGGACTAAATCTGCAAGGCTCGATTATTCGAAAATTAGACTCGATTGATCGAACTACGTGTAGATTTATTTTTTCTGTAGAATTCCAATTCAGCCCAAACTCTGCTAAACGTATTGGGTTTCAAGTAAAACACTCATATATATATAAAGGAAACCCTAAAACATTTTCATAAGTTTTTTAGAGAGATTATAGTGCCTCTTATGCCTTTTTGTATTTAGGTTTTGTACCTAAAGCTCTCTAAAGGTTGTTCTTTATACTGTGTGTGTGAATCTTTTGTGAGATCTAGAGGTGTTTGCCTTTACACATACTTAGGGTTATCAAGAATCAAGACTATGTCAAGAACTTGATGATCATTTTAGTTGCTGATCCAAGAGCTTAAAGATACACAAGCAAGAGTGCTTGTACTTGCTAAGAATCCAAGAAAGAAGTAGTTAGTGGACTCAGAGCTATCACATGGTTATGGTAGTAAGTTTCTTACTCAAGGTAGCAATAGTGGTCTAAGTCGCAATTGTGTAAATTTCAATTCCTTCATAGTGGACTTGGTTTACCTTGAGGATAACTAGGTTAAATCCTCCCTAGGTTTTTTACCGGTTTGGTTTCCTAGGTCATCATATCTTTGTGTTCTTTATTTTCCACACTTTACATTGATATGATATATTTGTGTTAACCTAGATCTGATAATTTGACTAAGTAATCACTTGACTAATTAACTAGATTAATCTAGTTGTGTTTTAAGGGGTCTAAAAATGAACATAATGGATTGCCTACAATGTATTGATTATAGTTTTCAGTAACGCTTATACTACTCCATTTCAAAATACCTCTTGAACTTAAGGCACTTGGCCTAAACCATTTATTCCAAGTTTACAACCAATGCTTAGGAAACTGATAATTAATAGAAGAAGAGTTGAATTAAATTTTCATAATTAATCAGTGTAATTTCTTTGAATTTCACACAACTCACAATTAACATTTGATTTCAAGCAATGACTTTTTCATTAAATATTTTTTTAATTTTTTTTTTTGGATTTGTTTCTTTTGTCGATTCCAAGAGTAAATTACTATTGTTGTGTAAGTAATATTTCCTATTCAGTTATTTTACTCGTGTTTTTGGCTTATAAACTTGATTTTTTTGCCTATTGGGAAATTTTTTTTTTTATTTTTATTGGAAATTTGGAATTTATACATTCTAATTTGATCCAAGATGAAATCACAATGGTCTTTGAGATTGTGTATTTGAAATATGGAAGATGCAAATAGAGAAACTGAGAGACAGTTTGGAAGAAATATCAAAGGGCCACCATGACCATCAATTTTCACTACAACGGCAGCTTTAGACCACTGAACCGTAGGCAAACACAGAGAGAAATGAACAAACCACCAGTCGACCACCCACCATCAAATAGTCTCTTTCTCTCTCTCTCTCTCTCTCTTTTTAAAATCTAAATCTTGATGCAATCAAATGGCCAATTTTTGAAACTCTAGCATTTCTCAAGGAGTCAATAGTTTATAGATAGCATGTTTATTTGCTAGTTCTATTAGTCATAAATTTATTAAGCTATTTGTATCTTAGTGAGAAGAACATATATTTTCATGTTCTTTGGTTCTATTAGATGCTTTTTACTTTGAAGATATATTTTCTTATGAAAGAAAGCGTTTCTTTACAATTCTACCAAATTACTCTCATTTCTTGGTATACAAAAGTTTGTCTTCCTCACTCATTTTGAGGGCTTTAATCATTCAATATAATGTTGTGAAATAGATGTCCTTGTTCTTTAAATTTAAGGCAGTCGTGAATTTTCAGTTCGTTCATCATGATAATATTTGATATCATTTTCATTGTCCTCACATATATACGGTTCTATTTTTAGGTTCAATTTCAAAGACATAAAAACTAATTGTATTTTTGGCCAATTTTTTAATTGAAACTTTATTTTGAACTAATTTTACTCAATTTTATTTAACTACCCTGCGCATTTCATGGTTAATGACTAGTTATCTAAAAAGTTAAGAAAAAAAATTATATATTAGACCTACTCGTGTATAGATTATCATGTCATTTAAATTTTGATTAATAGAACAATTCTTGTACCTTTATTTTTATAATATTTAATATGAAATCTAGAATGAAACCATTTCCAAAGAAGACTGTTCATTTCNAAAAAGTTCGTTCTAAACTGAACGGAGTGATGAATGGAGATAATTAAATCTCTCCTCTGGACGATGCAGCACTTCAGAAGGTCGAAATTCTCCAATGTGGTACCTCTCCCCTTATATGGTGCAAGGAACCCTTTCCTCATAGGGTATCCTGAATCAACCAAATAATACTTTCCTGCAAATAACACATTTATTACATTAGCATTTTCACTACATTAATAGATACTTTAATACTGTAATTAGACTACATATTTACAAACCAGCTGGAGCTTTTGGGAAGTTGGAACTCTTATTATTGAGGCAGCTAAAAAAAATCCTCGTGTCATGAAGCAAGAGATGGCCCTGGTTCAACCTTGAGATTTTAGAGCTAAAAACATTGCATATATCGAGCAAATTCACACTGAATAGGTGGAAGAAGGGATGGGGTAAGTTATGTCAACATTTAGTAATCAAACAACTTTCTTGTAAAACCAACGAAGGCTAAAGCAAAGACACTGCAGATAAATACCATCTCCACCATATTAAAATACATAGCACGCATTAAAACCATCCATTTGGCTGAGTTCAAAATGGTGGAATAGTTTTCAACTCTATTAGTTCTTTGAACTAATATGCTGTCTCCATGCATTAGGTGACGATGGAGCCTTGATAAACTGCATTGAAGAGCTGGAATCCAAATTGTGCAACACACACTGAAGCAAGAGATGGCCCTGGTTCAACCTTGAGATTTTAGAGCTAAAAACATTGCATATATCGAGCAAATTCACACTGAATAGGTGGAAGAAGGGATGGGGTAAGTTATGTCAACATTTAGTAATCAAACAACTTTCTTGTAAAACCAACGAAGGCTAAAGCAAAGACACTGCAGATAAATACCGTCTCCACCATATTAAAATACATAGCACGCATTAAAACCATCCATTTGGCTGAGTTCAAAATGGTGGAATAGTTTTCAACTCTAGGGTTCTTTGAACTAATATGCTGTCTCCATGCATTAGGTGACGATGGAGCCTTGATAAACTGCTTTGAAGAGTTGGAATCCAAATTGTGCAACACACACTGAAGCAAGAGATGGCCCTGGTTCAACCTTGAGATTTTAGAGCTAAAAACATTGCATATATCGAGCAAATTCACACTGAATAGGTGGAAGAAGGGATGGGGTAAGTCATGTGGACAACTCATGTCAATGAAAGCCACTGCACAAGAAAATTAAAACGAGCAAGGATGACATTAGAAAAGCAGCAGAAAAAACAGAACACAATCACCAATTTCTTGCACCATATGAAAATAATTAATACAATTGGCTCATTCTTGCATGCAGCATAAACAATTCCTTGACACAGCAGGGAAGTAATCATTTCAGCAAAGATGTATATATGAAAGCACCTACCTATGGATAATAACTAGAACCAAACAAAATACCTAATGAATTCCATTTCCATTTCGTGGATACTAGTGCAATAATATTTTTGAATAATTTTCAGATTTTAAGTAGGCCTTTTCTAGTTTGAAAGAGATATGTGGCGTCGGTTTAGTGGTCTTGGGGTCCACCAAATATATTGGGCCTTAGCTGACCAGATTTAGAGAGAGAACCCATCAGTTTTATTAATGGCTATCTGGACTGTGTTCGACTAAAAAACTTGTAAAAGCGAAAGAGAGGCCCTACCCATTTGATTAGGATTTTATACCCCACACAATACACTGGTAAGAAAATGTTTGAAAAGTATTATTTATTAACCATTTTATCATAAAAAGTGACTCGGTAAAAAACCATGATTTATGTTACTTTAATAATATAATAATAAATGAGTGTCAAGATTGTTGTAGTTCTAGCTTGTACTTTTTATTTGTGGTGCAGCAGTGGCGAAATCAAACTGTTAATATGGCCATTTATTAGAAGATAATTAGTATTTTGTGTAACCAATGTCAGTATTGTTGTTTTTTTTTTTTTTGTTTGTAAGATTCTAATAGTAGCATGGCAAATTGTTGTATATGCTGAGGCTAATGCTAATGTCTTCATTTGGTTGGAGGATCTCCCTTTTGCTTTTGTTGTTGTTCGGTCAGCTAAAGGTATCATCTTAATTTCTATCAATTAAAATTCCTAATATTTCACATGAAAATATTAGTGTTTTTTTTTTTTTTTGGGTGTCTTTTCAATAAGATGTCTAAAATTTAAATCTCGTTTCCCAAAATTGTAACTATTAAATTACAAATAAAAAATAAAAAAATAAAAAATTTATATATTAATTTATATATTACTGGTACAGGTGTCCTTAGAACAAGAAAAACAAATCTTCCTTGGTACAAAAATAAAAGAAAAAAAAATCCAATGCTTTTTGTTTCTTCTTTCCAGCTCTTGCTAATGTCATGTGCTACATGAATGGCATCCCAATATGCTCCAGAGAGGCCTTTCCATGTGAACCCAACTGCATAGAGCCCAGCTTTCCCTTTCCACCCATTAGGAAATGGATTTTTTGGAATCCCATCTTGGGAAAAGAAGTCAATCCAGTAAGCTTGTTCTCTACAAAATATATATTATTCCATGAGAAAGGACAATGTTATTTGCATAATATGCTGCACAGATAGCTATTAAAACAAAATTAAAACACAAATAAGAAAGAATTATTTAAAATAGGTAATAAAAAAAAAATTAGAATAATTTAGTAGGTTTCCAATAAATACATGGTAAAAATCAATCTATCAATTTTTTATATCTTTTTTTCTACAACCGTTAACATAGTTTTTATTGTTAGCCATGAAGGAAGATTGATGCAATACCCAGTTGCCAGGATAACAGAATCAATCTCAATATCATCTCCATTAACAAGTTCAACTCTGCCAGGGAAAAACCTTTTCACTCCAGGGACCACTTTGATCTCACCAGATCTAATTTTTTGTAATGCACCAATGTCCAGCACAGGAGTCTTTCCTGCACTATTTTTGAGTTGTAAAGGACCTATGGATGGCCTTCTCAGACCATACTTTTCAACATTTCCAAGAATCAACCAAGCTAGAATCAGCAGTATCTTATCGACAAGCCAAAGTGGCAGCCAAAATAAGAGTAACCCAATTATTATTTGAACATGGAAAAGCTAAAAGTGGTCATCGAAAGAGCAAGAAACAAAAGTGTCATTTTAGAGGCAAAAAGGAGGCTTTCACTTTCGCTTACATACATGTACGTATTCATATATTAACTAAAGAGTATTTAAGAGATAAAAATATACCTCAGTAGCTGATATATATCCGTTTTGGTCCTTGTCAAAGACTTTGAAATCCTCTTTTTAAGCTCCTCCTCTGCCTCAGTTTCCTACAAAAGAACACACAAATATCCAACCATAAGCATAGATAATGGTTCAATTATGTTTGGTTGTAAATTTGTTTAATTCTTGCTGTCTTTACTATTAAAATATTAAATTCATAGTTTCTTAACCGTTTAAATTTTTAGGATTAATAGTATACATAAGGAGAAGACAAACATGTAGAACAAAATATTAGAATTGCCAATTTGGGATATTACTTCTTTTTCTTTGGTAGGATACATTAACATGTTTTTTGGTGAATGAGTGTAGTTTGGTATGTTTAAAAAGTAATAACTTTAATTGGTTACCTTCATTTTCTTGGCCATTAAGCTCAAGAACTCTGTAAACTCCATAGTTCCGTTTCCATCAGCGTCAACTTCGCTTATCATGTCCTGAAGCTCCTCTGCCGTTGGATTTTGATCCAATGACCGGATAACAGTTGCCAATTCCTCAACAGTAATGCAACCTACACAATCAAGTATTTGAGCACCATATAAATATGCTATTCCACTCATACATCTTCTTGAAAACATGTCTTATAGGTCTTTTTTATTGCTAAACAGAGAGATAACATGTTTTATAGATGTTGAAGCATAAGTGCATATAATAAATAAGGTAGAGCCACTAAACATAAGCATATATAAGAGGGAAATGCTCACCATCTCCATCTTTGTCAAACAGACAAAATGAATGGCACAGATAGAAGGCCAAAACAGAACATTGAGAAGCAGAACAGGGACACAAATCACAAGCTCACCTGCAACATGGAACCCCTGCACTGATAAATACTTCAGGTGACATCACTGTGGTCTTCTCCCCCAGAGTTGCAAAAGTAACTGACCAAAGATAAATGAAAAATATGCTTAGTAGATTACAATGCATAGAGAAACAGACAAAGCAACTTAACTCCTTTACGCAGCAAAGAAGTTAACCAACCCTTATCAAAACATATTAGCTTTGAAGGTTAGAGAAATATAAAATGAAATATTATTCTTCCAATTTGTTCAAAACAGATTAGTTTAATTGCTAAACCCTTTTAAGCAATCTAACTAACATGACCCTAAGGACAGAGTGATCTCTTTGTCAACCCAGACTTTCCAAAACATTCTTCGTCAGTCACAAACATTGAAACGCAACAATTTCCAATGAAATTTCACACACATACACGTGCACACAATCAGGGTAATGTCTATGTCAATCCATATCCTTTCTAAAACATTCTGCATCTGCTATAAACAATCAATTTTATAAATTTGCACCAGAATTTCACACACACACACACACACACACATTAGAAACAAGTTAGGTTAACAGCTTAAAGGACAAAAACATTAGAATCTTTGCATTAAAGAAAAGATGAAACAGAGAGGCTGAATTATACCTTGTCCATAACCCAAAAGAAATAATCCCTTGATTTCCTACAAATCATATTCGGACAACAGATCTAGATCCCATAATTTCCATTTTCACAGAGGTAGTCTCATGAACCCAGCTTTCAAGCGCAACACTAAAACCAAAAAATTGAAAGAGAAGGCTTCCCTTCTCTTCTCCTACGTTTGTTACAAATTTACAGCAAAAATTTTTTTTTTAAAAAATGAAGATCCAAAACCCAAACCCTCTTCTTGCAAAACAAATTAATATACATCAACGGCAAAGGTTCAACTTTCAACCATAAACCGCTTGCATCCAAACATATACCATCAGAAATTAAAACAGAATCTATAAAATCATCGAAAATAAAGAGACAGAAAATCAAAATTAAGAATAAACACATACCGAAAAAATAAAAACTCATCTAACAGTAACATCATATGAATCAGAACCCAGATTAGGCCAATCTGACCCACAAATTTCGTCTGGATGTTACGAAAAGGAAAAAAAAAATTTCAGCTAACAAAGTATAAATTTACACTGGATTAGCTTGATCTTGATACCTGAGAATTCTTTGGGATTGTGGGGAAGAAGCTACAGTGCAGGTGGGTGTAGGCTGTGAGTTGTGTGATCCCTGTTCTGAAGGAAGAGCACACGCCGGCGTCGGACTGGGCTTTTCTTCCTCGTTAATTTCTCACCGGCGCTCTTCGCCGGAGTCGGACCGATGTAGGTGTGGAACTCTGGTGGGCGTGGAACTCTCTCGGCACAGGCGCTAGCAAGGGTTCGGGTGAGGAGTGAATGGAGAAAGAAAGGAAAAAAGAGATTTATTTGGTATTTATATGCTACAGTACATTCACCTCCGCTACAGTACCGCGTTTAGTTACTTTAATCCGCGTTTTTCTAATTATTTGCTACAGTGTTTTGAGCAACAAGTTTTCAGTTTCAGCAACAATAAGTGCTATCCAAACGGACCCTTAGATAAGAATTAATAAAAAAAAAACTTAATATCATATGTATTCTATATCTATATTTGCTACCTCACTTTTAAGGCTTCATAACATCTGATTTATTTATTTATTTGATTTTTAAACTAAATTTTACCACCACATGCGTGTTTCTCTTATATTTTGTTTTGTACTTCGGTCCATTTGGTCTACTTCGGTCCTATTCAATTCACTTTGGTTCTATTTAGTCAACTTTGGTCCTATTCGGTCCAATCTGTTCACTTCAGTCCAAGTTGGTTCTATTTGATCCACTGTGGTTCTATATGGTCCATTCACCCTACTTTGTTCTACATTCAGTCTACTTTAGTTATATTCGGTACTTTTTTTTTTATAGCAAAAATATAAAATTGACCCTTTAACTTTTACTCTTTTTTTTTTTATTTCAGTATTTTAACTTTCAGTTTTGTCAATTCAATCCTCTAATTTTCAATTTTTGTCAATGTAAGGTTCCGTTACAACTCAATTAGTAACTGCTGTTAGAACTTCTAAAACTATACCATTTTACAATTTTTTTAATTAAGAATTAAAAGAAAATAAGAAAAATCTATTAAAAAAAAAAAAACATAAGAGGAACGACGTCGTCGTTCCCTTCCCCTGAATCAAAACAAAACAAAGGGGAAAATAGTTAACTAATTTTTTTTTTCTAACTATCTAGTTAGTTGTTCCGGTTTCTAAACTATATTACTTACTAGCATTTCGAGTCTAAAAGGCTCGATTTTAGACTATAAATCGAGTTTTAAAGACTCGATTTTTATGGTCTGATGTGGCATTTTTTGCTCACGTGGAGACCACCTAAAAGTCGAGTCTCAAAGACTCGATTTATAATTCAAAAAAATTTGAAAAAATTTTCAGTCTCCAAGTCCCTCGTGTACAAGCCAAAATACCAAAAAAAAAAAAAAAAAATACAATCAGAGAGAGGGAAAAATCCGGAGGAAATAGGTAACTATTTTTTTTTCTATAACTATTTAGTTAGTTGGTCCGGTTTAGAAACTATATTGATTAGTAGTACCTCGAGTCTCAGAAAGTCGAGTTTGACCTGGCCTAGTTCCACGTGGCATCCCACATGGAACTCGAGTTTCTGAGACTCGAGGTCTATGTGGCGTCTACGTGGACCTCGAGTCTCAGAAACTCGATTTCCAAATCAAAAAAATTTGAAAATATTTCAAGTATCCAAGTCTCTCATCTACAAACCAAAATACCAAAAAAAAAAAAAAAATCAGATCACGAGAGAGAGAGAAAGAATCTAGAAAAAGATGCTAAATACCATATATGTGTTCATCAAAAAAAAAAAAAAAAAAAAAAAAAAAAAAAAAAAAAAAAAAAAAAAAAAACAAGCTCCAGGCCGGCAAGCCCCAGGCCGGCGCGACTGGCGCCGAGCGCGGCCAGGGTCGCGCGACCCAGGGCTCGCGGGGCCCGAGTCGCGCAGCCGCGCGAGCCCTGGGTCGCGCAGGCGCCCGCGAGCCCTGGGTCGCGCAGGTCGCGCGACCGCTGCGACCCGGGCCGCGCGAGCCCTGGGTCGCGCCGACCCTGGCCGCACTGCGGCCCCGGTCGCGCCGGCCTTTCTGGGTTTTTTTTTTTTTTTTTTTTTTTTTTTTTTTTTTTCTGGCTTTCGGCTTCGTTCTTCTTCTTCGGGGTTTTTTTTTTTTCTTCATGCTCTAATTTTTTTTTCTTCATGCTCTAATTTCTTTCTGGTTTCTTTCTGGGTATATGGGCTTAGACCTCGAGTCTCAAAAACTCGAGTTCCACGTTGGATGCCACGTGGAACTAGGCCAGGTCAAACTATAAAAATCGAGTCTTAAAGACTCGAGGTATGAGCGCACAACTCGACTTTCTGAGACTCGAGGTGCTACTAATCGATATAATTTCCGAACGGACCAACTAACTAGATAGTTATAGAAAAAAAATAGTTACCTATTTCCTCCGGAAAAATCCAGAAAAATATCAAGCTCAGATATGTTCATCAGTGAAGAAAAAAAAAAAATCCAGAAACAGCGGCCTGGGCTCGCGAGGCCTGATCGGATCAGATCAGATCAGAGAGAGAGAGAAAGTCCAGATCAGAGATCAGAGAGAGAGAGAAAGAGCTCGCGTGAGCTCAGGCCGCGCGGCCTGGGCTCGCGCGACCCAGGCCGTGCGAACTCAGGCCGCGCCCTGAGGTCGCGCGAACCCAGCGGCCGCGCGAGCTCAGGCCCGGCCTGGGTTCGCGCGACCTAGGCCCGCGTCGGCGAGCCCAGGGTCGCGCGGCCTGAGCTCGCCTGGCCTGGGTGCGCCGGCCTGGGTTCTTTCCTTCTTCTTCGGGTTTTTTTTTTTTTTTTTTTCTTCTGCTCTAATTTCTTTTTTGCTGTGTTGCTGCTATTTTCTTTTATATATAGGCTTATAAATCGATTATAAGAGACTCGATTTCCATGTGGACGCCACGTAGAAAAAGTGCCAACTCAGACTCGATCAAAATATGAAAATCGACCCTCAAACAGTCGATTTATAGCCCCTAAATCGAGCCTCTTAGACTCGAGATGTTAGTAAAAAATATAGTTTGAAACTAGTGACAACTAACTACATAGTTTGAATTTTATGGCTATTTACCCATTTCGTCCGAATAAAGAACACCCATAGAAAGCAATTTGTTCGGTACATTGGAAGCAAAGAAGAACACTCCCACCGAGCTTCCTAGTGATTCCCATCCAAATTCCAAACAAGTTCCAAGTAATTTCAAATCCCAATTAAAAATGGAACCTTTTGTTCCAAGTTTTCTCGTACATGTTATATAAATCCTATGAACCTTGTTTCTCTCGGCCTTTCTCATCCAAATCCCAGATAGTATCTTTTATGGGATAAAAATTCCTAACAGAGCCCAACAAACATGGCCTTCAAAATTTTCCAAAACCACCCAATTCTTGCTTTCATTCTAGCTTTGTTATTCACCCATGAAATTTTGTACACAGCCTTTGCTGCCTCTGGTGGCAGAATGGGTGGTACTTCCTTCTCTTCAGAGGAGGAAACATCGTCATATTCCTCGTCTAATTCTTACGATGTATATCATTATCACTATGGTAAACCAGGGTACAGTCGTGGCTATGAATCCTATGATGGTAATAGCCGAAGGGTCAGTGCAGAGCCAAAGAGAGAGAACGATATGAATAAGAGTGGCAAGGGTTTTTTTTCGTGGTTTGCTCTCTTGCCATTGGGAATTTTTGGTGGGTTTTTACTTTGGATGGTTTGTACTTATGATACAGCAGCGAGTGTTGTCAAGATTCAGGTATTGTTTACTTCTGCTTGTTCCTAGTTCATCAAATATGTGTGGAGTTTTTATTTTTAATGCATAATAAATTTTATTAGAAAAACTAGAAATCACAAAGTACACACAACATGTATACTGGCTATTCATATATATTTAAATTAGTAATTTTACATTTCAATAGAGTAGGAATCATGTTCATGAAATGCATTATATCAACTTAACTTCACATTAGAATCACCCAATAGCCTTAACCTATTCAAACAAAGATGGATTCAACACATAAAAATTCAGTGAACCAAACCAAAATTAATTTCATATAGAGTACCAAATATCATGGTTTAGGCATCAAATTTAACTAAAGAGATGCAAAATTTATTATCTTATTAAAAAAACGAGGTAAGGTGATGCATGAAGAAGGAAAAATGAAATATAATTTCCAATTTTATATTTAATATGTTGCCGCGTGGGAGATTGAGTGGGTAAATTGACAATATATGGTAGGGATACTGACTTACAAAAATTGAAGCCTCAAGATGTTAGGGGAAATTCATCATCAATTAATGATTTGGCATAATCATAACCTTTGTTATTTAAACAACTTTGACTTTCAATTGGGTTTGATTTCTATTGGATAACAATTTTGATGACCTTCTTGAGGGTAAGGAAGAGAGTGTACAACCCACCTATGCTTGTGTTTTTATTTTATTTTATTTTATTTTTTTCTTTTTTTTAAACCAATTATTCATTCACAGTTTAAGGCCTTTTCTTATTAATGTGCCTTTGGCCTTGAGCTGCTGTAAACATTTTTCATAAGTATTGATATGGCCTGTTATGATTGAACAGGATGTATACTCGATGTTCATCAAAATTTGTTTTTCCTCACCCAAATAGATCATTGACATCACTTTTATTATTCATCATCACATCAGCAATCATGAAAAATGTTGTGTGCCTAGACTTATTGTTTAGGAATTTCAGGAATTTCAAATAGAACTTAGAGTCTTATACTGGTATGGAGTAACAATTTAAGTAGTTAGAGTGAGATATATATATACTCACAAAAGTGCATAATTTGTGTTTTCAATTATGGCCATGGAAATAGAAAGGAGAACATAATGACACTAGTACTTCTAATTGTGAATTGAATATGAAAATAAAGTTTGAAAATCTTGAGATCTGTATTCCCTTTCAATCATCCTCTTCTTTGAAATACCAAATGAAGGGTTAAGTAATATTGAAAACATTATTTATTATTTTTCCAGTATGCAGTCTGTGGCTGATTTTTATCCCAATAAGAGAGACCTCTACACTATTAGCCCCCCCACCCCCCTCTCTCTTAATTTCTAATTTTTTGTTTTTAAATTCAAGTCCACTTGATAAATCAGGTCTCCATGTGGACCCTAGGAGATAGGATCCCCAATTGAAATGAAGAGTGTGTTTCACGGTTCATATTTTATTTCTAGACTTTTCCCCCCCTATCATTTGATAGCTACAACAGCGAATGGGGAGTTTGAATTGTGGATGTCATGCATACCGGGAGGTGCCAACCAGCTGAACTACAAGGCTCTTGGCAAACATGACATGGACTAGATACACCATTTGGATTTGTTCTATTTAATCAGAATAATGAAATGGATTCACTTCAAATTGAGATCCTTTTCCTGTGGGTCGTGTGTGTGTGTATTGCATCCTCATCTTTGTGACCTTCTCATTCCCAGAATTCTAAAACTCCCGATATTTTGTTTTTTCACTTGCAGGTTGGGCTATCAGGCAAGGCTCATTCACTTCAAAGAGATCTTAATAATCTTGCTGGAGCTGGAGACACATCTGAAAAGAAGGGTTTCCACATCATATTAACAGGTTCATATGGAATTAATGGCATATTTTTCATTGATGATATTGTAAATTTATACTAGACTATGTTTTTCATTCCTTTAGGAACCATAAGGATTAGGAACCAACCATTATAAATGAATTTATATATCCAATTTCTTTTCAACCGGCCATATAATCCAGTATTCTCATGGTCATTTGCTCCACTCCAGTACTTTATCCCCAATAGGGTAAAATTTGTTTCAAGGATGAGTAAGCCTATAGCACATTACTACATGGACACTTCAGAATGAGTACAATACCTGTGTTGGATGTGATCTGACATGGGTATAGATATGCAGTATATTTACATTACTACTTCTGTATATTTTCTCAAAAGGAGTGTTTTTTTTTTTTTTTTTAAATGGAGTTAGGAAAAGGAGTGTATCAGAAAGGTTGGTACACAGGAATTCCTGTGCCCAAGAAGTTTTCTAAGAATTCTTAATCACTTCTATATTTACAGCTTATAATAAATGAGAGCACAAAATTAAAAAAAGAAAAAGAAAAAGAAAAAGGAATTGTACCTTCAGTGATTGATGAAGCTATTGATGAGGGAAGGCTAGATATTCTTTCATGGACATTTACATCCACTATTTCACACATATTCACAATTGACGCGCAATTGATGCGGGAATGTCCACATTTTATCACTCAAAAGTGGATGTGATTAAAGAGATGTGAAATAGTGGATGTGTGAAAATCAAAACCCTATGAGGGAATTTTTTTTTTTTTTTTTTTTAATTTTTTTCCGAAAAGATATGCAGCATTGTACCATATTTCACACAAGGTGGAGATGAGAATAAATTAAAAGTTAATTGTACTGAAGATCTATGCCCTTTTTGTAAATATGGCTTTAAAATTTTTTAAACTTAAACTAGTCCATGTACAATACAGGATAGCATGATTATGTGGTTTAATGAAATTTTTAGTTTGTGGGTGGTGACAACAAATTCCTCTCTGTTAACGTCAAAATATGTTTTCCCCTCAATTTTCCTGTGCATGGTTTATGGTTGGTTCTTTGTGTGTGAGATAAATTCTGATGTTATTATTTCCTTGGTGACAGGCAAAAATGCATAGTTTGATGTCACTAATATTGAAATGAAGTTAATTATTATAGCCATTACTAGTTTGTCTGCTAGTCATGCTTATCACTGCATTACATTAAAGGCTTTAACTTTAGCTAGTTTTACATGTTATCTTATGTAATGTTCTCCTCCTTTTTTATTATGGTTGCAGAGTCCATAGTAGCCCTGCTTCGGCATCAAAATTACTGGATCTCTGGTTATTCATCTGTAAGTCAAATAATCTTGTGAAGGTTTAGATGGTGCTTAGTAGCCCTGAAAGTCATTGTTCTTCTTAATCAATATATACATGAGAAGGCTGAGCTTGAAAGTGATATTAGTTAGATATTTCTTCAATTCTGTTCTTATATTTTGAAAATCCTGTAATTTAAACCATAGTGTTAAGCTTCTTGTTGCGCATAGGGTAGCTAATACAACCGATATTAAATGTTAAAGTATTCCTGTTTAATTTCTCCAACTATTCTTTTGTTTTCAAGTTGTGTACTTTAACTTTAGTATGATGGGGTTATATTTCTTGTTGATCTGTAAATGCAAATATGTGATCATAAGAAACATGATTGGGTTCCTCAAAAAAAAAAAAGAAAAAAAAAAGAAAAAGAAACATGATTGGTTCTCTGCCTTTTCTGGACTAGAAAGAGTACTCTAGTATTCTTTATCAAAGTTTTTGGGCCTACTTTTATCTTCACAAACTTTTCTTTTTAGAATTTCCCTCAATATGTTGAGCTTCTTTAACCTTTCATATACATCTTCCATGGCTTGCATCCTCTCGTTGCATTAGATTTTTACTATGGCACACGTGACACAAGTTGATGAAAGGATTGTTAGTCGATTCAATTCTGCAATATCTGAACTAAGCTGATCTTTTTAGTTTTCTAACTTTCATTGGATAACAGTGTATCAGAACACTTAAAACTCATCATACTTGTGATTTATATTCTGTTACAATGACTTCTCTTTGGTTTCTATGTTGTCATTTTTGTGCATAATTAATATCTGTTATTCAGGTTTCCCAATGTTGACAGAGAGGAAAATGATTAATGCTGCTTTTTTGTTTTCACCTAATTTCTTATCCATAATTTATAACTTAATTTCTGATATTTAAATAAATTGAAAAACATTTTTCTCCCTGTTAAGTGAATTGCGTTAGTCCTTTGGTATCAGTTTATGGTGAAATGGCCAATTGCATCTTTTAGTTTCTGTGTAGATGGTGATTTGATGGACATGTTGAAGCTGGGTCAGCTGTATGGATTTTTTAGAATTTAATATGATGACAATATCATTTGCACAATACATTGGTTTTGATAGAAGAAACCAAAAAAAAAAAAATGTATAATTGGAATCTGATAATTCAGATTATGCTTGAACAGCAGTGATGATGACATTGTATTAGGGAGTGAGGTTGAAAGAAAAGAACAGTGGGGTTAAGTGATTAAGTTAAGCTGCTCTTGTATTTTGGTCCTTCAGGTTAATTCCACAACTTGTGCTGGAAGAGTTATGTTATTTTAATTCTACTCCATCAGTCTGGCTATTGTTGCCCTATGAGAAATTCATTCTCTTCGATGTTATGTAAAAGCATCTTAAGTGAATGGATTTGCAAAAACCAACGAATGCCTAAAATATTTTTTTAGAGAAATGAAAATCCTGAGAAAAAGATGCTCAAGTTTTGTGTTGCTTCCAGCCATTCACTCCAACTAAACTCCATAGGCTTATATAAAAGAAGTTTTCTTTTTAAAGATTATATAACGACAGAGCACTTTCACATACTAAAATTTTCTTGTAGGTGAAACAAAAGCGGGGTGTTGAAGCTGTGGAAAAGGAATTCAGACAACTTTCAGCTGAAGAGAGGGAGAAATTTGAAATCGAGTCACTTGTCAATGTTGACAATATAAAAGTTCAAAGAACCTTTATCCCAAAGGACAACAAACTTAGAAATGATTTCATAGTGGTATGTCATCTTTTATGGATTCTAGATATCATGCATACCTATTGTGCCTCAAGCTACTTGATTGCCATAATTTCTCATGGCACATACTGCATATGCTTCCTTTTAAATACTTACGTTAGCATTTGAGTTAGCATGTCTTAGAGCTTGATAATTCAATTTGGGTCTTTACTTCAAGCATAAGCTGTTAAATAATGAAATTTATCTTTTTGAGTTATGGAATATCCTTACTAGAACTAAACCAAGAATCAATGATTTGGGTCATGTAGAGTTGATCTGTAGTACTAGTTTGTTCCCACTTCTATGTCTTTTTCAGGTCCGTTAGTCTTTATTCCTTTAATGTAAATTGATTCACAGGTCACACTCGTGGTTGCTGTTAGAGGTGCACCAAATCTACCTGCAATTAGAAGTACAGAGGACTTAAGAAAGGCCTTGCATCACTTGAATTCCATTACTTCCAGAGAAACATTGGTAAAGTTGGAATATATAGATCCACCACTAACACGACTCTAACAATTCAACATTAAGAATTTGTTAGGAATGTTGTGACTCTAATTCTATGTTTAATAATTTTGCAGGCTGTAGAGGTGCTTTGGACCCCGCAGGTAGAACATGATACATTGTCAGAAGATGAATTGCTTGAAAAATACCCGATTTTGAGGCCAATATGATAATGATAATTGCAATCTGTTCGGAGGTCGTATGGGATACACACATACTATTTTTTGACTCGCAAAGGCAATTAAGAGGAATGAAATTGTCTTTCTCTTTGTAACATATTTTCAAGTACAAAATTAACCTATTTTACATTTCCACCTAAATGTATTAATGTGTTAACTTAGTTGAAATGCCATATTAGCCATTAGGCACTTATGTCAATAGCTTATTTGCTTGATAGTGTGATATTTCTCTGTGTAATTATTGAGTACTTCCGAAATACCATAAATGTACACTCTCTCCTCTCACATGAATTGTGGGTCTCAACATAAATTTAATTAGTGAGACCTACAGTTATGTGAGAGGGGGGAGTACGCATTTATGATATTTCCCAAAGTATTCAATAATTTTCTTATTTCTCTATGGCATCATCATGGTGCTGAGCTACTTGCAGCATAATTACTTGATAGAATAAATTTTTTAACAAACTTTTAGCCACTTTTACATCTACGATTGCCAAATAATGGGCATTTATAACCATTAAACCGGCTATAAATTCTATAAGTTTACACTATATATAATTGCCAAATAATAGGCATCATTGAGTTCATCAAAAATAAAAAATAAAAATAATGGGCATTATTGACATAAAACCTGCACGGTATATTTGCAAATGGGCTTGCAAATAAAACCATCTTGGCCCCACAAATGGGCTTGCAAATAATCTTAGAATATTTGTTACCCATGGGAAGCCCATAACTAGCATTTGCTGCATAGCTAAACACGTGAGAAATCCCTCTAATAAAACAGTGCAAACTGTCTCAAACCATAATTAATGCTAGCCTAATCTACCATTAAATTACCTTTGTCCTAAATTCCACAATGCAATCACACTTAGCATTCAACTCCACTGTGCATCTTTTGTGGAGTCACTGTGCATCTTTGGTGTAGTAATGACTCTATAAGTATAAGTGCTTGTGGGATGTAGGAGACAAAGGTTATGATTTAAGTCTTTAGAACGAAATTTCACACACATATGCATTTAGATTATATTAAAGTAGAATTTCTACCTTGTATTAAAAAAATAAAATAAAACAAAATCAAAAACAAAAAACAAAAAACAAACTTTACTTGTTTAGCATGGAAGGCAACAACATCCTAAACTCAAAAAGCCCACTTCCCGATATGACTTGGATTAAATGATGAACATGCTTTTTTGGACATTGTCCAATGACAATGAAGTTGATCGTGGGCTTGGTCTAGTCCAAGGCTACCTATGAAGTTGATTGCGGGTTAGTGGACTTTCATCACTTTTTTTTGTCATGCTTCGGCTAAAGCTATTTGGAATGGCTAAAAGCTTCCATGTCATTAATTCTTTCCTAGGCGATATATTATCATTCCACTCATCTTCCAATATATTTATTTAACCTTCTTAGATATATTTGTTTGACATTGCTAACAATAAGCTCATGTATTAATTCCCATCCCCTCCATGTTTTAAAACCTACTTATTTTCTTGAAATATATATTTTTTTCTTCATTATTTTCTACTCTCCTCACTCATTACATTATTTAATTGTATAAAGGAAAATATATCGATAACAGTTCATAGATGACCCATTAGCATGAATTTCAGGCTCAACTATGTCGAAAAACTTTAGTCCAATAATTTATTTATCAAAATGTGACGCATGTGCTAACAAGAAAAAGAACCCAACACTATTTAAGTCATGGAGAGAGATTTTACCTTGTAGACTTATTTGAAACTAATTGAAAAGAAATTCAAGGCAAAAAAAAAAAAAAGTAGTGCATGCAAGTTTAGGTTTCTAATGAGAATCAAACACCTTTGACTATTTATTTCTTACAACACAATGATCGATTCCTTCAAAATGGATTAATCGTTGAATTCCTTCAAAATAGATTAATCATTTAACGTACAACGTTATGTCATTATAGCACATATTAAAATGGTTTTGAGTTGATCGTACAACATCATATCATCATAGCACATATTAAAATAATCATGATACCATGTTAAATTTCTGTTTAGGTGATTGTAGATTGTAGCTTCTAACCTTTGAATGATGTTACAACACATAGAGACTATTCAATTTTCATACAACAAAAACAAACCTAAATTGACAAGAAAAAAGGTTGGGGGGTTTGAGTCACAAATTGGAGATTGGGGGGCCGAGGATGACAGAAACTAGACATTATAAACAACAATAATAATTGAGTCCAGGTGATAATGCACTAGTTATAGTTGTACGGTATCTTTATTCTTGTGCTTTTCTACAACCAAATTCAACATGGGAAGCTTGGTTAGTAAAGACCTCTTTAAAAGAGAGTCATAATGGAATCTGTCTACGTGTTATTATATTAATCACTTTTCCGTGACCCAACTTTTTAAAGTTTCATAGACAGTCATGGAAGCAAACCTAATTAGTTGTTAAAAGTGAAAGTTCCACTTCAACAGCAATATTAATAGTAGGAGATAGGAAAAAGCATAAGACTGAATATGGGAATCTAATAATTTAGAGCTAGTAATCAATCATATCCTCCTTTTTATATCCACCATTAACATTATAATACATTAATTAAAATTTGAGACTAGCTCTTTTACGTGGTACTTGACTAAATCAATTGCCATACTTCATCTACATCTCCTTGCATTGCATGGAAATTTCTCCACACCTTTTGCCTTATTAATGGGATTGATCATTGGCCAGTGACATTACGAGGAAAAACATAATATGTGGCATCTACTAGGAAGAGTCATCAAGTATGGCAGGCATATGGCTTTTCTATATTCTATGCTCCAACACCCTTCTTTCTTGCTCCCGCATGCTCAGGTCTAGTGAGTAGAATGTCACTATGGTCACACCCAGATGAAAAATGCCTACTCAAATCGGCCCCTTACCCTTTTTTTCTAGTGAGTAGAATGTCACTATGGTCACACCCAGATGAAAAATGCCTACTCAAATCGGCCCCTTACCCTTTTTTAAAAAAAAAAAAAAATTATATATATATATATATATTTATATATATTTAGCATAACCCAAGTTGGCAACTTGGGCAAGCAGAATCACATGGGTCCAGCAGTTAGGTACGTGATATGTAGTTATCCAAATACTGAAACCATTGGACTTTTACTATCCAACTAAAACCGCCATGTCCTGAGGTGATGCTTTTCTTAGGATTTACCATTGAAAAGTATAAAATAGAAGACTTAAACACCCCACCCGAGTCCCCACAGAAGAAAAAAACAGAGGAAAAAGATGAAGAAGAAAAGAGGTAGAGGTCATTGGTAAGGCTGGAACTATGTGGTGCCGTTTGTCCATTGTCCATTGATACAATAAGTAAAGTGACAAAAAAAGTTTTGCAACATTTTGTAATTGGTATAATAATAAAAGTGGTGTCAGTATAAAATTGAAAATGATACTGCGTGTAACATTGATAGAGGTCTTTAGGATTGTGAAAAAAGTTGAGATTTTTCTGTCTCTAGGATTGGGAGGTTGGGAGGTTGGCATTATGGTCACACATCAAGAAGGTGTGCAGCCAATACAGAAGACAAAAGTGGAACATGGCCTTGAGAGGGGTGCCTGTGGTGGTGTTTGGACATGATGTTGGGATGTCCCATGGGTTCCATCTACTATGAGATACGTCTAATTTCCCAGTAAGTCCATATATAGGAAAAGTCGTGTAGAGGTCCATAATCCATATATGTGCTTCTCCAAAATCATTCTGTAAGCCAAGCAGAGCTGACATGTGTCAATTATTAACTAAATCATCAAACAAGCAAATGCAAAAGACTGATATAATCTCACATTTTGGCAAAGACAAACCAGATTCTCACCTTCTTTAAGTAATAAAACAAGTAACCTCGTCACAGGCAATAGGCCATTCTTTCAAATTACATTAATTCATTTTGTCATTGGATTCAATGAAAGTATCAGAGTGTCATCGATGGATCTCCCTTCTTTTGAGAGATGAACATAAAATTTTGGAAACCTTGTTTACTTCAAAGTTAGTGAGTAATGCACATTAATTCCAAAAAAACCAAGTGAAACGATCTCACCTGGGAACAGACCTACAATCTTTGGAAGTTACATCTCTGATTGTAAAACTTGGAGGTTGCGGTGTCAGCATTGGGAGAAACTGAATATTTGGCAGGCTTTAAACATCTACAGCATCAACTGGAAGAGAAGTTGCCCTGTGAAGAGAGTGTGGAAGCAAAACTCCTGAATAGAAATTCTTGGTTGTAAACATCTTCTCAGGACTAAAAGACTCATTGATTCCCTCAGAATTTTCACTTTGGTTTGCCACACTGGAGCATTTCTTATCAGCAGCAATGGGAAAATCTGAAGTGAAATGCTTCCCAGAGGACAACGATTCCAGGAGAGTTTCATTGCTCGCTCTCTTTTGTGGGGGATAATCCAATGATGGCGATTTTGGAGACATGCTTGAAGATTTCCATTTTGCTCCTAATTGTTGGTCTCTAAGCTCCCTCAACTGCATTTGATACTTTGCTTTGAGCCATCTTAATTCTTGCCTAATATCATTCTCATAATCATCCAAGAGGGCATAGTCAGCTGAAGTGGTTGTGGAGAGAGAGTTTGTTGCATTGGATATACATTGATCATCCACATTTATAATTCTCTCAACTGATCCAAAGGGTGTTTGGTCCAATGTTTTACTTCCTTCATCCCAGTGGATCTCTCTTGACCTCTGTGAACTCAATTCCGGCCCGTCTAGCTGAGCCCAGATGTCAGCAAAATGGATGCCACCACCAGACTGGCTTGATGTTTTTGGTGCACCTTCAGTGACACATTGTTCAGACTCTTCTACCTGATAAGTAATTTCTTCGAAACGGCTATGGACAGCTGCACCTCCTTGCTTAGAACACTGAAGAACTTGCAGATTCTTGGCACCTGGATTATTTGATGACACATAATCCAATAGAGAACCATTTGAAACACAATCGTGACAGAAACTTGCACTTGTGTTATGTGGACTTCCCTCTATGCCAAGCCCCCTCTTCCACTCAGGCACCAAGGTAGAAATTTCACCATCAATCATATCTGCTATTTTTGTCACATCTTGGTCAGTGATATCAAGCTCTGTCACCATTTCAGCCGCAACGCTTAATGCTGTGTCAATCTCAATGTCAAATGGGAAGTAGATGTTTCGAATACGGCCTGCACAGAGGAAAGTAAGGCTCAATTTGGTCTCAGTGCTTACTTATATCATTTAAGGAAAGAAGAAAAGTGGCATTTTGGAATAATAAAACAAATTATGTCATAACTCTAACCTTCTTTATCTACAATTCTGAGCCTTAAAAAGACGCCATCATCTTCTCTTCTTTTCCCTTTGATTGTGATGTCAACATCTGCCAAATGCTCATCCCCTTGACAAGTGAAGAGATCAAGTTCACTTGTTTCAAAATCATTTTCAGGTATATAACCAAGATAATTGCCATAATCATTGATCAAAGAGCAGTTACTATGATAAATTCCATAGTGGGGTTCTCTTAAGAGAGGGCCTAATTCATCAAAATCTCCTCGGTACCCTATTGGACTTAAATTATATCCATAATCATCAATTTGGAGAAAAGGGTCTTTCAAAAGCTCCCTAGCAGTGAGCCTACGGGACACAGTTGCTAAGCATTTTTCAACAAACAGTCGCACCTCAGGATCTTCTACTTTATAAAGAGCCTCTGGTTTTTTCCCCTACATACAAGATGCAATAAGTAATTAGTTGGTGGAGACAAAACTCAATCTGGAAAGAAAATTTGAAGTTCTGAGTTCCTACAGAGGTAACTTTCTTGTATATCTGAGCAGGGTGGGTGCATTCACTGTATGGATATTCAGAGGTTACCATCTCCAAGATGCACATTCCAAAAGAATATATGTCTACTAATTCATTGTATTCCTCTTCATAAACCTCTGGTGCCATGAACTCTGGCGTTCCTGATAAAGAAAAGAAAACCAATGGATATAATCACAAACTACTAAAACTCTTCCCAGATTGATTCATTGTCTAAGAATAACATGCCAAACTGATGGTGGTTACATATACAGAAATACTTGTATTCTAAGTGAACTATTCTGAAATTGTAAGCAAGTTTCTAGCTTTGAGGGAAACTTAAAACACTTCAGCTTACCAACACAGCGAGCAGCATGAGCTTTACGCAGGATTGCAGCAAGGCCAAGATCACCAATCTTGACTTCCCCTTGGTTCCCATTGATAAAAATGTTGTCACACTTGAGGTCCCTATGGATAACAGGAGGGTCATGGCTGTGGAGATATAGAAGGCCTTTCAAAATCTGTCTACACCAATGCTTCACTGCTCTAATGTTGACTCTCCGGTGCTTCAGCCTATACCTACAAAACAATTCCAGTATTGAAAATCCAATAAATTTCAAAATCCCAGATCAGAAAAATAAGAAAAAAATTGGTGAGAAACAATAAAGTTTTGAACTTTATGATGCTTACTGTCTGAGAGTACCAGAGGTGAACATCTCAGTGACAAAGTTAATGTTCCTGTTAGCAATATCAACCCAGGAAGTGTAGAACTTCATGATGTTGTTGTGTTTCAAGGTCTTGAGCAAATGAATTTCACAGTACAGCCTCTCAAGATCTTCAGGACTTTTCAGGAAGTTATAGAGCTTTACCTGATTCCATGCCACTTCAATCCCTTCATACTCATCAAAGGCTCTATAGCTGCAACAAGCCCATTCATTTGCAAAAACCAGTATATTAACAGATAGAATGCCAAATAAAAAAGTAGATAACTTGCAGAATTTGAAAAGGATATGTTCATCAAAAGCTCTATAACTGCAACAAGTCCAATTAACAGAATAACATATAGAATGCCAAAAAAAGTAGTTAACTTGCAGAATTTCAAAAGGGTATGTTTATCAAAGGCTCTATAACTGCAACAATTCCAATACAACCCAACCACCCATTCATTTGCAAAACCATTATATTAACAGAATAACAAATAGAATACCAAAAGAGTAGGTAGCATGCAGAAATTTGAACAGGGTATGCAAAATATGGAGAGAAGAGAGCCCCATACACTGTCTTTGAAGCTCCTTTGCCAAGAATTTCATTGTACTGCAAAAAATAGCAAAAATCAGACCATGTTAATAAGAGCATAAAACACCAACAGGCAATGGAAAACACAGAGAGAAAGCAAGAACCAAAAGTGAGCAACAAAGGTTATATTAACATACTCTTCCATATCTTCCAGTGGGATCAACTTCAACAAACTCAGTGTAATCTGGTTCAATAGCTGTAACACCATTCATTCCTAAGTTTCTTTTCTAAGCTATTCTCTTTTGTTAACAAGCTTCTTCTTTTACTCTATACAATGTTTTATTTTTCCTGGTGTTTGTACTTTGCGTGTGAGTGAGAGAGAAATTATGAGAGATGAGTCATACAGTATTAAATAAAAATAAAAATAAATTATTTTTATTTTTATGTGTGAAGGAAGATTGAAGAAGAGCAATATGTAAGACCAAGAGTAGTGGACCTTGGAGAGTCCATCAATAGGACAAGGTCCAGAAGTTCTTAATTGCCAACTACTCAGAGGCAACTCGGCAAAGATTTTCACAAGGGTTAGGGACTAGAAAGTGACCTCAAAGACAAAACCTGACAAAACACCCTCATCCTCTCACTCTGTTTTCCTCTTTTACTTCTATCTCATCAGTATTCACGAGCTGTATGTAAAACCAAACGCAGTCACTCTCTCGTGTCTTGCAAAGCATGTAGCATGACATGGACCATCCAATACTTAATAATATATTTTACAATATTATATGTGGTTTGTGACATAAATGGGAATTATGGTTTTCCTTAAGTTAGTTCCCAAGTTCACCTTAAAAACACTTTTTTTTCCTTTTTTTTTTTTTTGAATAACACTGTAAATATTATTAAGAAAAGATAGTTAAATTGGATAAGATTACAATATTAAGATGAGATAGAATATCCTTGAGCATGTCTACTAGATTATAAGTTACAAAATTACCTCCTTTTTTTAGAACACCGTAAATATTATTAAGAAAAGATAGTCAAATCGGATAATATTACAACATTAAAATGAAATAGAATATCCTCTAGCATGTCTACTAGATTATAAGTTACAAAATTATCTTTTTTTATTAGAACACCGTAAATATTATTATGAAAAGATAGTCAAATTGAATAAGATTACAACATTAAGATTAGATAGAATATCTTCTAGCATGTCTACTAGATTATAATTTACAAAATTACCTCATCTTTTTTAGTATGGAAAAAACTAAAGAACACTCTAATTAGCTTATGCATTTTTGGTTTAGTCTCCCACCCCTTTTATCTTTTGATCATCGATAAAAAAATTAGCTTGTTTTGTGGTTTAAAAATGATAAAATATTTCAACAATTCACAATATATATATATATATATAATATAACAAGCTTACAGTAGGCTGTACGAATTTTTACTTATTATTTTAATTATTCTAAGATGAAAAATAACGTTGTGGGAAAAATCTAACAGGGGCTAAAGGCCTTGAGTATGGTTCGGCGTCACAACTCACAAGGTTGTCAGTCTAATAGTTGTAAATTGTAATCTTGGTTTAGACCTAGTTGGGTCCAGGCTTAGCCCCTCGGCTTGTCCGCGGGCCTACGGTAATTTCTCCCTCTAAACAAAACAAGTAGTTAACTCTAGGCTAGGGCTGTGTTCATAAATAGCATAAGCTAAGGTTGAACATTTTATTTTTATTATTAAGTAAAACTTAAATATTCAATACTTTGACAAAGTTTGGGCCTTACTTAGGCATCTTTCAATATTGATAGACACCGATTATTACCTCTAAATTAAGTATTTTTAAAGAGCCAGTATGACACTTCATATTATTTTTAACTGTTTGTTCAAAAATTTCATCCCCATTTTGACTATAAAAATAAAAGGGTAAATTTCATTAACTACTACTAGAGACTTGAAATCCGGCCCTTACTCCTCACACTCCACAAGCGTTTATACTTGTAGAATTACTGTGGCACCAAAAATGTGCAATGGTACTCCAAAACCTTTTAAAACTAACCAACTTGGTCCTTGGCCACTATTTGGTCCTAAACGGCGTCAAGAACGTTAACTATTCTTGACTCTCTCCTTTGTTGCTTCTCTTGCCCCTTTCTCATTCTATCTCATCAGACAAAAAAAAAAAATACGCACAGCCCACAGATCTGCTAGTTGAGACCACAACCACCACCATAGCTACAAAGCCACGCTCACAGCCACCCAAATCAAACCAAAACCATAAATCAGAATTCCCACAGACCCACGCTTACAGCCACCCACACGGCCAAACCAAACCACACTAAACCAATTCCAGCCACCCAGCCATGAGAGTCCAAATTCAAACACAAACAGCATCCAAGCAAAAGAGAGTCCAAGTTTGAATTCATACCCACACAAAAATTGTTCACATAAACAAGAAATACACAGCACCCAAACAACACACACACACACACACACCGTTCATAAGCCCACACCCAGAAACACCAAAAATTTCATCAATACGCAACTCATAGAGAAGACTACCACCACCATTTCAAAAAGAAAAAAAGAAAACCAACCCATAGAGAAATACCAAATCAAACCCAACAAATACCTAAGCCAATCCTCAACCATAAGGGTAGAGAAACCAAGATTCAAAGTAGATCGTGGTGGTAACTTGCAAGCAACTCTCGCTGCAACAACCTTGCGGAGACCATCGCCGACGTCCATTGCGGAGACCTCAAGCTTCACTTAATCGCCTTCAATAACTGATTCTGTGGGTTTTAATTTCTGGTCTGAGATCCATGAGAGAGAAAAGAGAGTTAGAGAGTAACGTCCTTGTTGACACCGTTTAGGACTAAACTGTGCTAAGAGTTTTAAAAAGTTTTGGACTTGTTTGGTATTTACCAAAACCTCAGGGATAATTAATGAAACTTACCCAAAATAAAATAAAACCATTTTTAAGGAGGCCCATAAATAAGGTAGTACGTTTTTTGTAGTTTCTGTATGTGTATGGATTTAACTGAATCCTATGTCTGTGTCTGTGTTTCATGTTTTCTCTTCTTTTTTTTTTTTCCTGCGCATGAACACCGGATCATCACATGGGTTTATCTTGTAGAAAACAAAAAAAATACTGTTTACGCATTGTTCATCACTGTTCACGCACTAAAAAATATTAAAAATGGATCCTACGGTATTATTTACACATTTAAAAATTATTTTGTTACAGTGTATTCAGTTTTCAGTTTCAACAACAATAAATTCAATCCAAACGGACCCCTACATCTTGATAATTAGCATCGACCCTTTTTTTTATTATTTTAAATTTGATAAAAAGATTAATAATTTTATTAAGATGAAGATAAATTCAATACATTTTGAGTTAAAACTAACTTAATGATAACTCAATCCTCCTTTACTCAAGCTACAAAACTACCTCTATCTCTTTTTATTTAAAAAAAACTATTTATGCGTGTAAAAACTAAAAATAAGATTAGACTTATGTTACAAACCCCATACGCTGAACATCATATTATCGTATTTAAAATAATTATAGTATTATACCCAACTGATGGGGGCTAATAACAGTTCAAAATGTTCATAAAAAAAAAACAGTTCAAAATGAATGATCTTATACTGTCATATAATAAATTAATAATAACTAATATATTGTCATTGCCTAAATCACTAATCAAAAAAAGAAAAAAAAAAGGTTCAGTCAACAAAAAAATGATAGCCTAACATAGACCGACGTGTCTAATTATGTTGAATTGTCGATCTTCTTTAAATGTCGACCAAGGGATCGACAGTATGTTGAACGTTCGTTGACTTCAACATAGCGATTGGCTGCATCAGCGTGTACGGAAGTTAGGTTACATGAATGGAAATTACTTCTAGTCGTACTTTTTGTAACAAAGCACGGCGGTCCCATATCAAATGCTGGTTGTTGCTAGGTGGTTGGCTCTAGATGCGGGGAAAAACTTAGCTAGGTAGACGCGCAGCGTGCTCTGGACTCTCATAAAAGGTGTGTGGGCTCCATGACGGTACTCATGTGTGAGGTTCACTCATTTTGTGAGAACTCACAGCAATTCTTACCTAAGAATTGCTCTACTTATGTGTGACTGTGTTAGTGTGTTTGTTAGTTTACTCGTTGTTATATATTTCTTATTGCCCACTTTTGTCCGCACTTTTTATGATTTCGTATTTTATCTCAATTATAATTATAAAATGGTGAAATCATGTTTTTAAAATATGATTTTAAATAATGTGTCATTATGTGTTTTTTATAAAAAAGTATTTTGTATAAAATGATACTATGTCATTATGTCTTTTACTTATTAGTAAGGTAGTTATTTTTTACTAACATGTCTCATATTTATTGGATTTTGGTACTGCTGACATAGTATTGTTTGATACCAAATACCTTCTTGTTTCATACATACGTTGTATAACATTATAGCTATCACCACTCAATTTGATATTTAGGTTGTGTTTGGTTCCCGTAAAATATTTTCTGAAAAATAGATATTTTCCAGAAATGCTATTTTCCGAAAAAGGAAAATATTTTTAAGTGTTTAGTTGTATTATGAAAATTGTTGTAAAAAATATTTTCATGTGTTTGGTTCTATTCTGAAAATATTATTTTCCTACAAAATTTTCACATTTTCTCAGCATCCAAACAAATTTTATTGCAAAAAATTTCAAAATCACAACCAAATCTCAATCCACACCCAAATTTTATGACAGAAAATGAAATAATCACAGCCAAATTTTTCTTAGCCAAATCACACCACCACAACAACAACAAAAATAAAAAATCACACAGGAATCAAGTGGGTCGAAGGTCGAAGATCGGTGGGTAGAAGGTCTGGGTCGAAGGCGAGAAAGCGCAGCGGAGGCGAGATCGAAGGCGAGATTGATCGGCGTGGTGCTCGGGGTTCGCCGGTGACAAGACAGGTGCGATTGTCAGACTGGAGCTCGGGGTTCGCCGACAACATCGAAGGCGTGATCGTCGGACTGGTGCGTGCGATCTTCTCTCTCTCTCTCTCTCTCTCTCTCTCTCTCTCTCTCTCTCTCTCTCTCCGAAAGTCATTTGAAGTGAAAATAGGAACGAAAATGGTTTTACAGGATTTTTGGGTTATTTTCTGGTCAAAGGGGAAATGGTTTGAAGTTGACTGAAGTTTTCAAATCAACCAAACACTCCAATTTTACGAAAATGCTTTTCTGAAAGTGGTTTGAAGCCAAACCAAACGCAGCCTTAGATTAGAAGATGAGATTTTAACATTGGACACTAGCATTAAAAACATTCAAAAATGTCAGTCGAGTTATAAAGTTCTTGACGTTGACAATACTTAAGTGACACCAAATGTTAATTTATGTTGTCGTTGATAATCTTAGGAAATGTTAATTCTAACAAATATATATAACAGAGTCACTTTCCCCAAAAAAAAAAAAAAAACACCAATCAAACTTGGTGCAACTGTGCAAGCAAGCCGTAAAAAGAAACAAACAAAGACTACATGTCCACCCATGAATTGAGGGCATCCACTCAAAAACTATTGGCCTATCTCTTTTGAGGTCCCAAATTTTGCTCATCAGATAATGTTTCTTTATAAGAATATCTTCCAACAGGCTATTCATCAAGAACTACCTTTTGTTTGGTATATGCTTCTGATTCACATAAATCTATATGGTTTGGTTGAGGAGTGCCTTTTTTTTAGGCTAGCTGGATCCACACATATATGGTCGGTCCCTTTGGTGTTGAAGACTAAGACATGAACCAAAATCCAATTATAACGCGCACGACAAATGAATTCTGGAAGCGTTTATCTCATCATATCAAACTCATAGACTCGTAGAATTTGGTGCCATTCAAACTTTTATTGCACATAATTTCTTTCCACTCATTCAAAGCTTTTCACTGTTTTAGACATTTTGTAATGATTCTGTCATGAAGCACTGGTGAATTTTTTTGATCCCTCACTTTTTTCTTGCAACTACTCCAGTTGAAAATGTGACAATCTGCTTGTATGTACATAAAAATTCACATTGATTTAGTAAACTTAATTTTTGACATAAACCTAACCTTATGTTAATTAACTTGGAAACTTGAACTCCAAACTTTTGAAAGTAAAAAATTGCACATAAAACTCTTGAAAATATCTAAAAGCCTAGAGGTAGTTTCTATGTTAAAGATTCACCCTCTATATATATATATATATATATTTGGATTGTAATAATATAATATTGTTATATTTGTTGACGAAGATAAATATTACTAATAATAATGATTTAAATATATATATATATATATAAACTATATTGTAGGGTCAGTTTTTGTCGCCCAAGCCCAAAGGATATGGGTTGGAGGCCCAACGAACCCAGAACAATGAATTTGTAGAGAGTGGGCGAAAGAGCTGGGCTGGTTATGAAGCACAGAACAGTTGACTAGGTCACATGTAATAATGATAGTATGAGCTAAAGCTCAGATAACTCCAAGAATGAATGTCCGAAGAGGTGTTTTATTGGATGAACAGCGATTACAACGTTCAGAACTATAGTAAAACTTTTCTCCCTCTCTCCCTCTTTTTTCCGATCCCTTATTATCAGGGACCCTTCTTCTTTATATAGCATCCCTTCCTATCATCTCCATCGTCCACTTGTTCTTCATCCACGCATCCACTCGAGTGCATGTCGTGTCGTGTGTCTACTTTAGCTCTTTGTGAGTGGCGGTAACTGAGGTTGCACTGTTCAGGGGTCTTCTCCACATAAATGCGGCCAGAAAAGCTGTTGCAGCGCATTAAATGCGGTGGTACTAGCTTTTCCTTCAGATATTTTTTAGTTTTAATCATTTCCAGATCCACTCAGGACCTATCATCACTGTTGGGATCGTTGGGAAGATTAGTCGGACCCTCCACACGTTCGTTTGATCTAGGCTCATCACAGCCGAGGAGAAAGACAACCTCGGACAAATGGTGGCCTCCTCGAACGACACACCCCTTCTGCTTCTGGGCTTCCTGCTTTAGATGGGCCGCCCCAACCTACCTATTAATTCTCGGAGACACCACGGCCCCTAACAGGGGGTTCCGGGCCCATTAAGTAGCTTTGGGCTTTTCCCCCCACATATATATTTTTACAGTTCTTTGTGTTCAAGTTATTGAGTCAGTGACAGTGATACCCTTGGTATTGTCAGGTGGTATTAGAGGTTGGAAGTTGGAACCCTACCTCCCACTTCACCCTATTTACAGAGAAAAATAATTCATTAAAAGATAAGTAACACCTTTCCTTCGTGTTCTATTTTTTTGGAAAATAGTCTCACACCATTTAAATCCTTAAATCTAATGGCTTTATAAAAACAAAAATGTCATATGTTTTACATTTAATTAAAAATATAAAGGAATTAAAGAATTTAATAGGAGGGGATGATTTTGTATCATCTTTCACTCAAATTCTAATTTAAAAATAAATGGCCTTATATAAATTTTTTTTATTGTGTTTTTTACACAATTCCACCTACTGCCCTGCTTCATTGGATTAAAGTCTTGATCATGAAGACACGAACAGTTTCCATTATCTCAAGACCATCACGATCAAGAAGGTCTATAAAAAGACGAACACACAGAAGCCCTTTTCTTTTTTGTGAATGCAACACAAAAGCCCTTAAAATCAAGAAAATGGAAGATTGAGAGGATGATAGGGATAAGTTCCATGTGACATCCAATATATATCTTCAAGACTATAATAATGAGTAATGACAATCATCAACCTAGGAAATCTCAAAATAAATAACAAACAAACTTGACTAAAAGAATTTAAATATATATATATATATATATATGCAGCACCTAGACTAAGTTAAGAGTTAAAGGTTTACGTGAATAAAAGAATATCAAATATATATATATATATATTATTAGTTTAGTTTATCCACAACAGTCAAGGTTGTCGCCTTGTCGGTGCATCTGGAATCTCTTGACATATTTTTACTGAAGTGGACAGAGATAAAATACTTCATTCACATTTTGCATTCCCAATTTGTTAACTTTCAGGTTGGCATGCATATTTCATGTGACAAAAAATCAAGGGTTGCATTTCAACGTATTTGTAGGTTAAACTTTAGTCTTTGTGAAAATCATTTTTAGTAATATTGTTGAACTTTGTATTTCCTTTGTTAAGTGATTTCTGTTGGGTTTAGACTACTATCCAAATTAGTAATACTATTGTTACATTTCGTTTTTGTTGTAATATGCATGTTTTGCCTGCTCCTATCCAAGAGGCTTGTAGGTCAGATCTTTTTTTCTTAATAAAAGATGGAATTATTTATAAAAAGAAGAAGAAGAATTTCAACCAATTTCAGGCTAGGGTTATGAGTAAGAAATTCTGTCAAACTGTTATTGAAAGAGTTTGAAGATTACCGTGTTTGCTCAAGCAAAGTTCAAGACCATTTGAGAAAAACATTAAAATAGTCAGAGACTTTGCAAGTCACTCACTTGACTCTCACTCAAGTGAAATTAATTAAAATTTTAATTTTGAGAGCAATCCAAACACCAATGTCTGAGCATTTAAATGTTGATATACCAGAAGCTAGTCTATTTAGATCTTAATGCATTCTTTCTCTTGATCTAAACTGAAATACTTTTTGTTCTTATGTATATTTCATTTTCTCAATAAATTCCACCATGTGATAGAATTAGTAATATAGCATAGACAATGTTATCTTCAAATTCAATCATGTGACTCTTTGACCAATGTAATCAAATAGTTGAATTTAATTGATAAACGAAAGATATAAGTATAACCCATAAAGAATTGTAGTTAAGTTTTGTGTTAAAATAAAAAATACAGCTTATAATATGCCAACAAAAAAGTTAACAAAAGGCAGGGACACAATATGAGGAGGAGTGAGTGTAGGCCTGATTTTTGAGCAACCGAGTCCAAGCTCCTTTCTTTTTTGGGCCCTTTCTGAGTGAGAATATGAACCCAAAAGCCCAAGGTACAGTTTGTAGGAACATTCAGACTCACACCCAAATCGGCCCAACTACACCAAGTAATTCTCCATATATAAACCAGAACTAGCCCAGCCAGTGTCTTGTTTGTTACTTGTTAGATTAATGGACCCTATTTAGCCCACAAACAAAAAACCATCACCACTAGCCCAAGAATGAGATTCTTAGCACTTTCTCCTAGGCAAAGAGCGCGTGTGCCGGCAGAACTGCATAAAGTGCCATTAATATTCCGGACGAGATGCCAATCAAGATATGGCATATGCCCTGTAACGTGAATCATGCATACTTGTACTGTGTGTATTGCAATTTCCTCTCAAAAAGAGCTATGCTGCTGCCACCTAAAGTGACACAATTAGATGTAGAAAACTGTTTTCACATAAACTCATTATTACGAGAGATGTTACGTTTATAATAATTTTATAATATTTTTACAACAAATCATAGGTGGTTAGTTGTTATTGGTTCAAATTTGAAACTAACGTTAAGATTACTTTTTACCCCAACAATAATAATCAGTAACAACCTGTCATTTAAAATTTGTTGTAAAAATGTTGTAGACATATCATTTCTCACTCATCATTATCTCGTACTACTCATAATTTGCTATGTCGACAAATTATAGCATAAGTTATGCCATTTTATGTGGCACAAGCATTATTTTTTCTAAAAAAGCATATTTGTCATTGTCACCAAAAGTATACTTAAATAAAAGTTTTGAAATGGCATAAATCATGTACATTTTTTTTTTTCGTTTTCTTTGGTTTGTTTTGAAAAAAACATAGTTTTATTTTTTTTAAGAGATTTTTAACTTATGGTGTCTTTATTATCAGACCAAAATACTAATTAGTTTTTTGGTGTAGACGTGGATTGAATTCCAGATTTCTTATTAAACCATAAAAGACTTTATTAGTTTTTTTTTTTTTTTTAGAATGGAAAGACTTTACGTTTCACAAAATAGCAAAACCGGACACACAAGCCTCGTTAATTACAACATTTACCATAGTTTACCAAGTACATATTTTTTTTTCTAATTAAAAAATTAATATGACCGTTGAAAATCAAATCAAAACCAGAATTAAAGTAATCAAAGTGCTCAGACAAAAATATATATACACACAATAACCAAACAGTCTCAGACACACATATATATAGACACATAAAAGGGAAAAAGAGAGAGAGATATTAATAGTTATAGTAAACGCACGAATCAGGAGCGCAGACTTGGACATTGTAGCGTTGCGTGGACACAAGGGCTCGAACCAGAGCTCGAAGTCCCGGCGCGTCGATGCCATCGTCGTTCGTAACAAGGATCGTTGGCCGGTTTTCCATTTTTTTCGTTAGAGAAATGATAACTGATCGCGTTCAATTTGAATTGAATTGGTTTCAGAGAGAGGTCTAAACTTTAAAGCAGCTTGATGGTTTGGGAGTATTATTATAGGTGCACTGAACTGTAAGAATAGTAAATAGGGAGTACGGGTTCGCTGGGTTTGGGACCAATGGGCGCGTTTTGCGTACGCAGACCAGTCTTTGTGTTATGTTTTATTTGTGGAAAACTTTATAAAGTAGTTTTTTTGCAATTTAAAAAGTTTTATTTTATTTGTAGGGTCCCACACTCTCCCACTATTTCTATACACCCTAATCATTGATTTTTGAATTTTACCCCCTCATTTTTATCGACTTCGCCGGCCGCCTTGGAATAATCCAAAAATCTTTTAACCAAAAAAAAATTCATTGATTTTTAGATTATTCCAAGTAGGTGAAGTTGGTAAAGATGAGGTGTAAAATTTATGTTTTATATTGTCTAATAAGATATTATCACATCAGTATTTTATTTAAAATTTAATACATATTATCACATCTAATAATATTTCAATAAACTCCTAATTTTGTTGGATTTATATATGAGTGTTAGAATTGATTAAGTGTAGTTGTATTTATTTTTAAATATGTGATAAGATGATGTGTCATGTTGGGATTGGATGGATAAAATATGAAATTTACACCACATTCTTACTAAATTTAATCTCTATTCCAAAAAAGACTTATGCGAAGGTTGAGTTTTTTTTTTTTTTTTTTAGTATTAGATTCTCTGTACAAAAAATAATAATAATAATAATAATAATCAATCTTATATTATATGCTCACTAATGAGTGATAATGCTAAGATGATGAGTAAAAATTCTTATATTATGCTCGCCAGGGCCGACTTAAGCATTTCGATAGCCTAAGGCGAAATCTTCAAATAGGGCCTTTATGTTATCACTTAAATAATATATAACTAGCATTTTATATAATAATTTTTTTAAATCCATTCTTTTTACTTTTTAATATGATTTTTTTTTTTTGTAGAAAATACTAAAATTATAACAAATTTTACTTCAAGCTGGTGCTGTAATAAATGTGATCAATAACATAAGGCTTACAAAAATACTAGAAATATTATAAATTTACAACATGGGAATTACAAAGATATATCATCAATCACAAATATTCACTAAAAAATGCCTTCAATAGTTTGTTGAAATCCACCTATCATATTCATTGTCACATCAAATTATAAAAGTTATGGAGACCACCACACACCCTTAGTGCAGTGATTACTTCACAAGTATAAGTTCTTGTGGGATGTGGGGGGCAATGACCGATATTTAAGTCTCTAGAAGAGAGTTTCACACACATATACACTTAGATTAGACTATAGTAGAATTTTGATCTTGTATAAAAATAATTAAATAAATAAAAGTTATGTAGTAAAATTTATAGTATTTTTAACATTTTCCTATTTGAATTACTTGTGATTAGTTACACGTCTATTTGTAAGACCTATTTCTTTAAATTTGTCTTATCTCTATCTCTAGCATTACTTAATTCTTTAAATCTTCTTAATAGTGAAAAAAGATGTAAACTCAAATGTTTTAATATCTCCCAAAAATATTTATATATAAAAAATAAAAAAATTGCCCCGAATTTGGGGCCTTCTCTAGTAGGGGGGCCATAGGAAATGGCCTAATTGGCCTAAGCCTAGGGCCGACCCTGATGCTCGCTGATGAGTGATGATGCTTCCTTATTAGTAGCCACTACACATCCAACTAATATATATATATATATACACATATTTTTATGGAAAGTTCGAGAACTTTTATTATAACGAGGAGAAATTCGGTTCATCCTGAGTCACACCTGACTCAATTAATAGAGGATTTTCCACTATCTAAATTACAAAATTATCCAAAACATTTACGTTCTTGGCATATTGTGCCAGGATACCTCTTTGATATTTAAGTTAATAAATATAGAATTTTGTGATAACAAATACAGTATTTTTTGGCAAGGTCTTCAAAGTTCTTAAGTTTCCAAGAATGGTCATGTATGTATTGGTTAACTTTGTGCCAATGCATTGGACACAAACTGTGTCCTAAGGCTTTCAAAGATTTAACCCCATGATGTTCCGAGATTTACACCTTTTTTTTGTTTAGAAAATTAGCCTAATAACATATGTAATCAACACCTGATAACATACGATGAAATTTTTCCAATAAGCTTAATCAACTATGTTTTTTTTGTAGATTCTAGTTAACTCAACTAGTAAAGTCTTTCCATTCTAAAAAAAAAAAAAAACTAATAAAGTCTTTTATGGTTTAATAAGAAATCTGGAATTCAATCCACGTCTACACCAAAAAACTAATTAGTATTTTGGTCTGATAATAAAGACACCATAAGTTAAAAATCTCTTAAAAAAAATAAAACTATGTTTTTTTCAAAACAAACCAAAGAAAACGAAAAAAAAAAATGTACATGATTTATGCCATTTCAAAACTTTTATTTAAGTATACTTTTGGTGACAATGACAAATATGCTTTTTTAGAAAAAATAATGCTTGTGCCACATAAAATGGCATAACTTATGCTATAATTTGTCGACATAGCAAATTATGAGTAGTACGAGATAATGATGAGTGAGAAATGATATGTCTACAACATTTTTACAACAAATTTTAAATGACAGGTTGTTACTGATTATTATTGTTGGGGTAAAAAGTAATCTTAACGTTAGTTTCAAATTTGAACCAATAACAACTAACCACCTATGATTTGTTGTAAAAATATTATAAAATTATTATAAACGTAACATCTCTCGTAATAATGAGTTTATGTGAAAACAGTTTTCTACATCTAATTGTGTCACTTTAGGTGGCAGCAGCATAGCTCTTTTTGAGAGGAAATTGCAATACACACAGTACAAGTATGCATGATTCACGTTACAGGGCATATGCCATATCTTGATTGGCATCTCGTCCGGAATATTAATGGCACTTTATGCAGTTCTGCCGGCACACGCGCTCTTTGCCTAGGAGAAAGTGCTAAGAATCTCATTCTTGGGCTAGTGGTGATGGTTTTTTGTTTGTGGGCTAAATAGGGTCCATTAATCTAACAAGTAACAAACAAGACACTGGCTGGGCTAGTTCTGGTTTATATATGGAGAATTACTTGGTGTAGTTGGGCCGATTTGGGTGTGAGTCTGAATGTTCCTACAAACTGTACCTTGGGCTTTTGGGTTCATATTCTCACTCAGAAAGGGCCCAAAAAAGAAAGGAGCTTGGACTCGGTTGCTCAAAAATCAGGCCTACACTCACTCCTCCTCATATTGTGTCCCTGCCTTTTGTTAACTTTTTTGTTGGCATATTATAAGCTGTATTTTTTATTTTAACACAAAACTTAACTACAATTCTTTATGGGTTATACTTATATCTTTCGTTTATCAATTAAATTCAACTATTTGATTACATTGGTCAAAGAGTCACATGATTGAATTTGAAGATAACATTGTCTATGTTATATTACTAATTCTATCACATGGTTGAATTTATTGAGAAAATGAAATATACATAAGAACAAAAAGTATTTCAGTTTAGATCAAGAGAAAGAATGCATTAAGATCTAAATAGACTAGCTTCTGGTATATCAACATTTAAATGCTCAGACATTGGTGTTTGGATTGCTCTCAAAATTAAAATTTTAATTAATTTCACTTGAGTGAGAGTCAAGTGAGCGACTTGCAAAGTCTCTGACTATTTTAATGTTTTTCTCAAACGGTCTTGAACTTTGCTTGAGCAAACACGGTAATCTTCAAACTCTTTCAATAACAGTTTGACAGAATTTCTTACTCATAACCCTAGCCTGAAATTGGTTGAAATTCTTCTTCTTCTTTTTATAAATAATTCCATCTTTTATTAAGAAAAAAAGATCTGACCTACAAGCCTCTTGGATAGGAGCAGGCAAAAGCCGCAAAACATGCATATTACAACAAAAACGAAATGTAACAATAGTATTACTAATTTGGATAGTAGTCTAAACCCAACAGAAATCACTTAACAAAGGAAATACAAAGTTCAACAATATTACTAAAAATGATTTTCACAAAGACTAAAGTTTAACCTACAAATACGTTGAAATGCAACCCTTGATTTTTTGTCACATGAAATATGCATGCCAACCTGAAAGTTAACAAATTGGGAATGCAAAATGTGAATGAAGTATTTTATCTCTGTCCACTTCAGTAAAAATATGTCAAGAGATTCCAGATGCACCGACAAGGCGACAACCTTGACTGTTGTGGATAAACTAAACTAATAATATATATATATATATATTTGATATTCTTTTATTCACGTAAACCTTTAACTCTTAACTTAGTCTAGGTGCTGCATATATATATATATATATATTTAAATTCTTTTAGTCAAGTTTGTTTGTTATTTATTTTGAGATTTCCTAGGTTGATGATTGTCATTATTCATTATTATAGTCTTGAAGATATATATTGGATGTCACATGGAACTTATCCCTATCATCCTCTCAATCTTCCATTTTCTTGATTTTAAGGGCTTTTGTGTTGCATTCACAAAAAAGAAAAGGGCTTCTGTGTGTTCGTCTTTTTATAGACCTTCTTGATCGTGATGGTCTTGAGATAATGGAAACTGTTCGTGTCTTCATGATCAAGACTTTAAGGAGAAAATTGCTTTTTGCCCCTTTCTGAAAAAAAATCCAGCATTTTGCCCTATTTCTCAAACTAATTAGGGAAATGCCCCTCTTTTGAAAATGGAGTTTCTGAAAATAGAGTTAGGCCCTATAGCGGCGTTTTTAGGGACCCTATAGTGACGTTTTAAGGACCTATAGTGACGTTTTGTAACTCGATTTTCATAAAGTCCAGTTACATGCAATTTTTTTTCTTTTTTTTACCTATAACTCGATTTTATGAAAATCGAGTTACAAAACGTCACTATAGGTCCTTAAAACGTCACTATAGGGTCCTTAAAAACGCCGCTATAGGGCCTAACTC